>NW_022156716.1:7945663-8103378 GCF_004355905.1 Pyricularia grisea | reverse complement strand
AAAAAAAAAAAAAAAAAAACCCCATAGGGATGAAGCTGCCACAAACGGGCATATTATATCACCGGGGCTAATGTACTACTAGTTGAGAGGGTGTGGTACGGGTGCTGCCACGAGTTGATCGATCCATGACATTCTAATACGTGACCAAATTGGTTTGTGTTGCTCCCCATTTTGAACAACTATATAAACTCCCAGGTCCCTCATGAGTTTCCAAAGATTTTTCACCGAGGATTCAATTTATCGTAAGCAATTGGGGTGGATTACAGCCTTCCAACTACAACTGTTTATAAAAATCACGGATAAAACTTGCAACAATGCTTTACAAACTCACCGCCGTTATCCTCACATCGGGTCTCGTGTCGTCCGCCTCGGCCGCATTAAACTTCTACTGCCCAAATGTCAATGCGACAGGTTTCTATCCAGCATGCTGTATAGGCATCACCGGCCAGGTCGGAGTGGACTGTGAGCATATATATCCATTCATGGATAAACGTCCAGAAAAGGAATAATTGTGAAATACTCAGCAGCTAACCTTGCACACCGAATCTCCTACCACCTAGGTATCACTCCCCACATCATCGGCGGTTTGCCCAACTTTGAGTGCAACATCGGGCCGCCGTATAACAACCGAGGGTGCTGTCAATCAATCGTAAGTAGCTGACTGCATCTGGAGAGATGGGTATTGTTCCCGTGGTGATAAGAGGCTGACCACTTCCTCGTGCAGAACTACACCAACCCGAACACCGGATACAGGCTGAGCTTGTGCACTGGTGTCACGCCCTACCCTTAGTGGACTGTGGTTGGTGATGTCGGTTGCACTTGAAGAGAGAAAGGGGGGATGCACGCAGTAACAGTTGCTTGCGCCAAAGGTTTCAGGCATCCAGACTAGACCATGAACTCTGATGTGTTGGGGTGTAATATATGAGATGTATTGGAGGAAATACATATTAGCTTCATGACGATTAATGATTACTATTCAGAAGAGTGGTGCAAGATGCACAGTCTTTGCACTTGCACTAATGTACCAACTAATTAAAGCTTACTCAACAATGATTTCAGGCTGATGTCGTGATTCCAGAACCATTATATTCCGGCGAAAACAATTAATTATCAAATCGAGACTTCCCCTGAACAGCTGTGTATCTGTTTCGTTGTCTAAGCTTCGAGTCCTCAGGTGACGTCGGGTTTACAATGATTTCTTGAAACTTCGCAAGATTCATCGACTGTCAGTCTGTTTTCAATGCTCAGGTCATGGTTGCTACTCGAACAACGAAATGACTCCTACTGTTTCTCAAAACGCGTGGGCATTGTCGAGATTTCCCCTGTCAAATGTTGACTTCAGGCATCAGAAAGTAATTTGCCCTATGCGAAACTGATTACTGGCCCATCTCTAAAGGGAGGCAATGCCAGGTATATGAGCAAATAATATCTTGTAAACGAATAGCCAAATGGGGGATGGAAAAGTCAAAAATCAACTTATGTTGTGGCTGAGGCTGTATTATAAGGCTACCCTGACTAGGCGAGGACAATTGTAAATGGGCGAGTCAACCACTCAAGTTTCCATCGATATATAGCTCCTAGTCTCATTTCTTGTAGGTAAAAAGGAGCTGTGGCTAATGACTTCAATTGCATTCTTCTCAAAGATGTTTGACCATATATACTCCCGCATAGTGTTGTGCGAGTCTATATGACTTTAGCCGTGTCTTATGCATAAAACTTCTGGAAATTATTTCTTCTTGCCCAAAACATCATTCTGCTCTTCAAATCAAAGTATCTTCCATGTCTGGTCCCCTGATCTTCCACCAGAGAATATTCCGGGCTTGAAAGCAGCCAATGTGGCCGGTCTCACTACTCAATTATCTCACTTCCAGTGAAAATATCTTGGACAGAGCAGCATGATACATGTTTCTTAGGGATGGAATACGCATTCTAGAGGGAAATCCGGGGTAGTTGATGGCATTGAGGTCTCTGATGTGCTTTATTATATCAAAAAAGGATGTATCAGGAGTGCAAAAGACTCATGTGGCGTTGCTTGCTTCGCCCGCTGTGACACAAACAAGTAAATAATATTGCTATGAAGGAGGGCTGCTGGCTAATTCTACCGAATACTTGAATGAAGATGAGCGCGGGAGTCTCATGACACTTTTTAAATGTTTGCCGCACAGCCGAAGCAACCTACCTTGTATGTAGAGGTAGATCCAACGTTGAGTTGCAGGGGTACCTATCTTACAGGTATATAATGTACTCTATTTTCCTTGGCAAAGGGTCGAATTCCTTTCCCCTTTTGCCCCAAGCCCCACCTTCTGCCTTACCGTATAGCAGCACGCGAAATTCCCTCAGGGGAGGATTAATCACGACATTAGCCCACTGTATCACGCAGCTACTGAGCAGGGCCTTGAACAATTATTGCGTATGGAAATGCATATGCGAGGCAACAAACGCATGGGCAACCCGCGAACCAACCATTTGACTGGAATGAAGTGCATTGCACAAACCAGTGGTAGCGGTATGAATTGGGGTTTCGCTTTTGCCAAGATGTATAATTCTTCAGAAAGCATTCCAATCACGTTATGAGAACGACCTATGTGACTGTCTAAGAAGCATTTCGCGAGCAATCGAGTTAATGACTTGAACAGACTGACCTTTCATTGCTAGAGACAGAAATGCCTCTTGAGGTAGGTAAGATTGCTAAGTTTAGGTACCTAGGTACCTAAGAAGTAGTCCAGAGAAGCAAGTTCCAGGTGTCTGTTGCTCGTTTAGGGAGGTGCCGGAGGCAGCTTGTCAGCATGTCAGGGGCAAATGAGTGGCTTGGCGGGCTCATCGCATCACGTGCCAGCCTCTGCCAGTTCATAGATTGGGGGTAAGGTTATGCCAGCCAGCTTAGGAATCGAATCGGATCACCTTTGCTTCGATGACAGCTTCGGTTGCATTGCCAGGACGCACCCGGCCGAGCTATCCGTCAATTCCAACAATAGTGCCATGTACTCCAAGCCTTGATGCAGCCGAATGTCAGAGTTACGATGACCATCACCAACGATAAACTTGGGTTAACGGGAGTCGAACCAAGCGGTGATTTGCCCATTGGGGACCCCTAGACCTTGCTGTATTCTAGGTCTAGTCTAGACTAGTCTAGTTCTAGACCTTACAAGTTGGTTCGTTACCCCAATTTCATTTTTCGCCTCTACTTTATTTTCCTGCGTCGCCAAGAATATTCTCCGCACCGCGACTTTGTCTCCTGCCTAATTCGGCAGGCACAATCAGCACAGCGTAACCTTTCCGGTTCACTCTCCGCACGACAGCCACTGGAAGGCGAGGGCCACTACTGTTATGGGGGGTTCTCAATTTCCCAAAATTCAGCATCACAGGCCTGAAGGTCTCGGCGGTAGCCCTAGGATACGAAACAACCCTTGAAGGTTACTGCTTGGCACCTGCAAGCACGACAAGCTTCCAGATAACCCACCGAATCTTGGGTTTCACCTTCCCAAAAAGTTGTAGCAGCGAGCCGCAATGCAGTCAATATTGGTCTGGGCCCGGAACCGGTGACAGATGCCACACCGTGAGCGACCATTTCGTGCGGTAGGCATCCCCATGATATAAAAGCAAACTTTTGCCCGCCGCCGCTTGCGCGGTTGTGCCCCAATATGTCCCCTGCCCAGCCTTTTCTTCTGCCAGGCTCCGCATCAAACCTCCCGCACCGAGTCCGTCGTACGAACCTCCTCCGTTCGCACACTCGCTCGCCTTGACAACTCTTCATTGAGCTTTCAGGTCAACCTTCCACTTCAAGTCAAACTCGATCACAGTCATGAAGTACTCATTCACCCTCGCCGCTCTTGCGGCCCTTGCCTTTGGCAAGGAGATGCCCAAGGACGAGGCGCGCGCCGCGGAGCTGTACGACTCTGGTGTGATGCACGACAGGATCATGTCGGAGAAGTTCAAGCAGTGGGATGCCATGGCCAACGCCCGCGCTTCGGCGCTCGCCGACCCCTACGTCGAGCTTCACTTTGCTCAGTGCAGGGACGGCAAGTCGGTGCCTTTCAGGGACCAGGCCACCTTTTTCTTCCGCTGCAACAACATGAACCTGCACCACTTCCTACCCCACTCTATGTTGGGCAGCCAGACCGGACAGGGTTCATCTTCATGGGGTTGGACCTCTGATGACGGCAGGGAGTTTGCCATCATTGCACAGGCTGACGGTGCTGCTTTTGCCGAGGTTCGTATTATAAGCGCGTTCCGGAGGAAAAAATACCTCCTTTGACATTGCTCTTTGCTCTTTGTGAGGGGTGATACTAATATTTCTTTCGCTACAGGTTATCCTCGGTGGCAAGCTTCGCTACCTGGGTCGTCTGCCTCAGACTCCCGGTGCCGCCGCCGCCATCTGGAGGGAAATCCGTGTCTTCAAGCACTACATTGTTGTTGGTAGCGAGTCTTACAACCACCACATTCAGATCTTTGACCTGAAGAAGCTACTTGACATCGACTACCGCAGCCCTGTCGTCTTTGACCCTGCCACGGACATTACTGGTTTCTACGGCGTATGTTCTCTACCACTTTGGATTGTGCCTACAGCATCTGACAAACGCTCTTTCCGGAGTTGTAGAACCTGCCCGACGGACGTGCCCACAACGTCCTTGCCAACGATGCCTCTGGCTTTGCCTACGTCGTTGGTGCCCGTCCCCGCACTTCTGAGTGCCGTAGTGGCCTCATCTTCCTTGACCTGAAGGGTAAGTAAAAGACCTTGCGAATCGAGTATATCAGGGAAATGCTAATAACAACGGAAATAGACCCCTCCAAGCCGGAGTACGCTGGCTGTGCTGCCATGGACGGCTACGTGCACGATGCCCAGTGCCTCATCTACAAGGGACCTCACACCAAGTACCTGGTAAGTTCAACAACGATGCCTTCTGTATTGTATTGTTGCTCAGAATACATAACTAACCGGTTCGTCAACAGGGTCGCGAGATCTGCTACGGGTCAGTTAACCATAAATCACGCTCTGGTAATTTTCGTCTCAAACAATAGCATTATACTAACATTGTGAATCTGCCTTTAGGTACAACGAGGACTCTCTTGTAAGCTACCCCGGCCGTTTCTCGGCCTCCCCTGTAATCCCAAATGCTTCTGATGCTAACTTGTCCGCAGACCATCTACGATGTTACCGACAAGAAGTACCCGCAGCTCGTTTCCGTCACCTCATACGAGGGTGCCACCTATACCCACCAGGGTTGGGTTCTCGACACCGAGAACCAAGAGTTCCTGGTTATGGACGACGAGTACGACGAGTACGACGGACGCGGCCCTGCTGCCAACGGCCACGCAACAACGCTGATCTGGGATATCCGAAACTTGGAGAAGCCCAAGCAGACGGGCTACTACCAGGCTCCCCGCACCAGCATCGACCACAACCAATACGTCTTCGGCAACTACAGCTACCAGTCCAACTACGGCGCCGGTCTCAGCGTTCTTGACATCTCTTCTATCCCCCAGAACCCCTCAGGCAGCGGCGTCCGCGAGGTTGCCTGGTTCGATGTATACCGTGAGGATGACAACATGGAGGGCGGCGGCTCCAAGGCATTCGTCGGTACCTGGTCGAGCTATGCTGGCTTCAAGTCTGGCTACATTCTGATCAACACTATTGAGCAGGGTGCATTCCTGGTAAGTTGATTGTTGCTTTTCGCAGCCCATGAACTTGGGGAATTTTGCTGACAACGGATATCATCAAAACAGGTCAAGGTGCAGGACCCCGCTAAGGGAGGTGACTGGACGGCCGAGTAGGTGGCTTTTCTTTTCCGTCTGCAAAGACAAGTACTGGCGAGGATAGAAGTTTGCACTTTACCATTTTGTCCCAGGGGATCAGACTAATCAAAAGCGCTTCCTTTTGCTCTTTTTCTTTTGAATAGAATTCCAGGCCCCAAGCCTTGCGCTCGTAAGCGCAGTGCAAAGATGCGTGTCTAAGGTGGTCTGATCCCCTGAGGATAGGTAAATCTGGAAAGGCGTTTTCTGCCACGCCATTAATGTAGACGGAGAGGGAGAATGAGAAGAAAGAGTATAGTTAATAAGTAATGCTACATGTAGTATTGTATTTTATTAATATTATTCCAGAATTTGGATGTTGCTCTCTGGTTTTGGAGGGATGAATTGAATCACTGCAACCTCTTGCTGCGTGCCACTCCAAACCTGTTTGATTTTGGGTTGGATGGATCACGTGCTGAAGAACTGGCCCCGCAGATCCAACGCCCGTGATGTCGTCAGACCCAGAACGGCCAGAACCAAGACTTGTCAAAGCTACCTGCATGCTTCCAATTGCCCAACCCAAAATGCCGATCATCAAGCTTTCTTGACATTGAATTTATACCCGGCGACCCAACAATTGCGCCAATACGCATAGCAAAATTCCACCTACCTAGATTCAAAATTTCCTCCAGTTTTGACTCCGCTCAATGACCCAGACAAACGTTTGCCCTGAAGCTGCGCCGGGCAGCTAGTCTAGCCTCAAGCTAGGTAGTTTGATCCCCAAGCTCGGCACGCCTCACTTGGGCTCTCAGGCCGCCGGACCGATCGTCCCCCCCTTCCAACCCCGAAATCACCTCCTAGATCGAGATGCCAACGACCAGCAGACCCCTCCTCCTTCCGCAGAACCGGAGATTGCGCCACCTTCGCGGCGTCTACCTGCGAAACCTGAGCTTCAGCAAACCCAACGGGCGGACGATTGACGATGCCGCCATAAACAAGTCGCCGGCCAAGCTCGACTTGGTAAGGGAGGCGGGCCAGTTACACCACGCACACAGTACAGAGGGTCTCAAGAGTAATAGTACACCGGCCGTGACGGGCGCAGTGGGAGCTTCGTCGCCCCGCCTGAGACGTCGCAGCACGGGCCTGACCAATGCGAATCCTGTCACTCGGCAGAAGCAGCTCGAGTATGCGGTTGACTCCAGGTTGGCCGATGTGTTCTTCTCGCTACATTGCGATGCCACCACAGAGCCTATTTATATCAGTGAGGTTGGGGAGAGGGCTTCGGTAAGCTGTGCTTCGCTAGGGTAGGAGACGCAAAGCAGGGCTGACATGCAAATGCTTCATGTCTAGAACTTCAACTTTGAACTCTTCGAGCTCACCGATTTGAGCCCGGCGGTTACTCGATCCTCACACTTGACAGTTAAAGTCTGGGCCAAACGGCAACAGTCATGGACCTTCCTCCTCGAAGACGATGTCGACCTCCGAGCGCTCAGCTTCGTCGGTACAACCCTCCAAAATATTCACATGCCCTCAAACTGCCTCATCTTTCACCTCGTCGACGGTATCTACATCTACGGTATCTCGATAGAGACCGCGCCTCCGAAACAAGTCCCCGCCCTTGCGACGTCATCGTACAATGCGCTTATGAAGCTCTGCACCCTGGAGAACTCGGTGCAAGATGCGTTGGTTGCGCAAGAGGAGCTGTCGGCCCGGATCGACCAGGCTCTGTCGCAGATGCCCGATGCTCCAGTTGCTGAAGAGGAGGACAAGCTCCAGTTGGCCAGAAGGTACCTTAAAAAACAGGAGACTGCCGTTATAGCGGCGAAGAAGCGCCGTGAAGAGCTCAGGCAGTCGATTCAGGCCAGGAAAGAAGCAATTAAGATGGGCCGGGAGCTGCAGGACCAAGCACGTAGGGATGTTGAAAATGCGACGGATCATTTGGAAGCGTCGCAGGACATACTGGCGCAGACGAAAGAGAGTATCCACGGTCAGCGGCGGCGTATATGTGAAGATCTCATCAGAATCTTCCCTATAACAGAGGCGCCATCCGGACAACCACTCTCCTTTCAAATATGCGGCGTCCCGCTCCCTAACACGATATACGATCCCACGTTGCGATCTGGCGCCAAGGGCGGAGCCGCGGCGGCCGAGGACACGATCTCTGCCGGGCTTGGTTACGTTGCGCAGTTGACGCATGCGCTGCAATCTTATCTGGGCGTGGCTCTGCCGTACCCTATTACGCCGTTCGCGTCGCGGTCGAGCATCCGTGACGACATTAGTATGCTGCCGGACCCGTCTCGTGACTTTCCGCTCTATGTGCCCCGTGGTGGCTCGAGCGCCCAGTACAGGTTTGACTACGGCTGGTTCCTGCTGAACAAAGACATTGAGGTACTCTGCACTGCGCAGGGAATTCGTGTCGTTGACATAAGGCACACATTACCCAATCTCAAGTACCTGCTCTACGTGTGCAGCGCGGGAAAGAACGAGCTGCCTGAGCGCAAGAAGGGTGGCATCAGAGGCCTCTGGCACGGTCAGGGCCTCCTTAGCCGGGGCGGCGTAGCAAGCAGCATAGACCTATCGGACCCGGGGGGTGATGGGAGTGTGGCGGGGAGCAGTCGGAGAGGCAGTACTGACAGCGAGGTGACTGCCAGGCACAGGGATGAACTGACAAAGTCAATGGCTGACGGCACTGATATAAGACCGCCGTCACAACGGTCATCGGGAGGTGGAATGGGATTTAGTGAGAGCCCCAAGCCAACTCTTTTGTTGCGGACGAAAGGGTTGCGCGGTGAGACGGTCAAATAATTGTCGTTTCAGCACCCGTTGTCACCTCGTTTTGTGCGGTGTTGGATGACCACAATTTGCTTTCTAGCCTGTTCGTCAAGAAACGAAAAGTCACTCGCGTCTTAGATACCCCTTCCCCGAACAAAGAGAGACTTTGGTAATCATGGAATGTACGGCTTTTTCAACAGGGCCATTTCCCTGGTATATAATGTAGGTATCTGACAAAAAGATAGTGAGAAGTGTGTCTAATCATACAAAAGGGAATGATACAACCGGTGACAAACAAGCAAAGAGATGCTACAATAAGACAGAAAAGGAAACAGATACATGAATTGCCCTCCAAATCAACTCAGTCGCGGTTGACTGTCCTGACACAGCGCTTCTTCTCGCCCGGAAACTTGCTCATACGCGGCTTGAGCCTGCGGCGGTGGGCTGCCGCGGGTGCATCACCCTTGGTCTCGCCCTCATCACCCTTGGCCTGGCCGTCTCCCTTGGCCTGACCGTCTCCTTTGGCCTGACCGGTACCCTTGGAGTCGCCCTCCCCGCCAGCCTTTTCACCACCACCCTCGGCTTCGTTTCCTTTCTTACCGTCGCCTTGAGCATCATTACCACCTTTGCCTTTCTTGCCCTTGGCGTCGCCACCCTTGGCCTTCTTTCCTTTGCCTTGGGAATCGTCTCCGCCCTTGCCCTTCTTCCCCTTTCCTCCGGCACCATCGCCACCTTGAGCCTTCTTGCCCTTACCCCCGCCGTCGTCGGCGCCTTTGTCCTGGTTTCCCTTGCCATCGGCGCCTTTGTCCTGGTTTCCTTTGCCATCGGCGTCGCCTCCACCCTTGGCCTTCTTTCCTTTACCTTGGGCACCATCGCCACATTTCTCCTTCTTGCCCTTGCCCTGGGCATTGTCCCCGCCCTTGGCTTTCTTGCCCTTTCCATCGGCCTTGCATTTGTTCTTGTCCTCGGGGGGAGGCGACGGTTTTGCGTCAGCGCCATCTTTGGCCGGCGCTGGAGGAGAAGGACTGGGAGCTGCATCTGCACCGTCCTTGGCCGGTGTCGGCGTCGGCGGTGGATGAGCTGCATCCGCACCATCCTTGGTTGGCGACGGCTGCTGCTGCTGCTGCTGCTGCTGCTGCTGCTGTCCCTCCCCACCGCTCCCGCTGACGACCGGGGCCGCGGCGGCGCCGGCTGCATCCTCACGTCTGACCATCGCCAAGCGCTCGTCGTAGGCGTCGGCCTCCCTGGCCTCGAGGCCGTGCGAGCTGGCGCCGCGGAGGCTCCGGGCGATGGCTGGCAGGGCCGTCGCGAGGAGGAATGCTGCAAAGGTTTGAGGGCGCATTGTGCTGCGTGATTTTTGTTTAACCTTCTTGTGGACGGGTTGACTGCGTTGAAAGGTGCTTCTGTGCTTTGTATCGTCTGGGGCACAGGTTTGCCTTGGAATGCACACTGTTGGGCGCTTGAGTTATAATAACGGCTGTAGGATGATTCAGCCTGTGCTTTCCAAGATTTAAAATGGACTGGGACTGGTCGATGCGTTGTGGTCTTATAGATTCTGGACGACCACAGAAATATTGGCCATTTGCCAGTCATGTATAATATCCCAGTGGGGATCGCATATTGCACATGATAATTAGATTGGTGGCGCGGCCTTATAGCATCCCGGGAAAGACAAGATACTGTCGCAAAGAGAGTGGATGTTGAAGGGATGATCCGCTTGCTCGTCTTGCTGTTGGGCATCATGAGACTGGGCAGGAAAGGAAGTGGATGGCAAGCCACCCGTGCATCAATCATTCTTTTCTTTTCTTTCCTCCTCTATATTGTCAGGCCAAAATTGCCGCTAATGACCTTATATGATATAAGGTATAGTTGGACCAAGGTATTTACTAGCAACAGGGACCCACGCACAGGTCCGGATCTGGGCATTGAGTGATAAATAAGGTTAATTGAAGTCAAACAGAGAGGCAGGAGGGCCAGTAAAGAACTTTTACGTGCCGTAAATAAGGAAAATCTATATCCGTGAGGCGATCAGGCAATAATCACGTTGCATAAACTTGGAACAAGCACAGCCACAGCTCTTGATTATACGTGTACAAGATCTGGATACGTCTCTGTCTCTTCGCCTCATCCAGAAGATGGCGCAGATGGAGACATCCCAAAAACAACGAAATTAACTCCTTGCCATGTTCGTCGCAAGTTGGGATGACGTGGTGACGTTGAAGTAGACACTACGATGATAGAACAGGCGTTTCAACGTGGTTGTTTACATACCTCATCTATCTCGGGTGCGGTGCAGTAGAAGCTTAAACACGCCAAGAGGACAATATCCAAAGCCAAGCTGCTCCGTTGGAACTGTATGTGATAAAGAAAAAAAAAAAGACGTGGAAGTAAGTCTTCGAGACGGTTTCATGTGTCGAGGACCAGCAAATGTGACCCGCTGGAACGAATCGGGAATTGAGGGTTCAATTGACCCACACCAGGGTCACGAATTAGCGCTATGCGGGGTGAAATTTAGTGATTTAAGCCATAGATTCACGCTGCCGCCAAATCTACTGTGTCTAGTCTAGAACTAAAAGCGCGTCTAAAAGCTCCAGCAGCCTATATACTGGAAACCCAAGCAAATTTTGATCTACCTTTGTACTTTACAAAAACAAAAATCTTTTGAGAAAATTGTCAATCGACCGTCTTCAGAGCGTCCCCCGCCGAGTTCCTACGGGATATACTGCTCAGCCTGTGTGATGACCCGAATAACAAGCAGCAGGCGCTGGGGTACCTGGACAAGATTCCAATTCAATCCTTGTCTTGCAGGAGGAGGTCTCCAAGCCAGACTTGAACAACGAACGCTGGAAGGACTATGATAATTTCCGCGCGCCATTCCAAGACCCTGATTTGATGTGAGATAAACCCTGATGACTACATGTGGAATTGCTGCCACAAAACCTGGGGGACGCCGATGGTTGCAAACAGGGGTCGGCATAATGCCGCGGAGGGAAAGCGACCGAGGTAGGTACTATGCCGAAGGCCATATCCCTACCGTGCAAGTGATTGAGCCTCACGACAGAACAAAGAAAGGCGAGGCTGGAGGTGGAGTCGTCAACTTCAGACAAACAGAATGCAGCCTTATCCTAGTGTTGGTTTTGGGTGACGGTTTGTTTGGCTTTGGAATGTGAGAATCAACTGGTCCGGTTTTAGGCTTTTTAAGTCGACAAGTAAGCAACGTTCAACGCAAGTGTACAATAACAGTGAAAACAGATTGACGTCACTGAGAATCAGTCAGATTTGGGGCAGGGAAGACGATAACTTACATCAAGAAGTACAACCGTCGGATAGATCAGTCCATGGCCCATCCAAGCAAGGAGTACCCTTGTGCATGCAGAGAAGTTTGACCACCAACAGGTAACAGTTCCCTTCCGAGTCCGCTTCATCTTCAGATCGACTAGGCACGTATATCCCCCGCAGGCCGATCAAACTCGTCGTATCATGCGCGTTTGCAAGCACCAGAGATTCATGTAGCAGGTTGGCAAATCGGACCGTAAGCAGACGGCTGAGCTGCCCGATACTCCAAAGTGGTTCGTATACACATAATATATATCCAATTAACAAATTATAGTCAATTTCTTCACTCTTCCCTTCACTCCACAAATCCAGAAATCCCCAAACCAGAAGTCCTCTTCGCCTCCTTTCCGCTCTGGCTATCGCCGCTCGGCACGCGACTGTGACCCCTTTCACTCCCACCGCTGGTAGCACTCATCGCCCGACTGTTGGCGCCGCTGCTGCGTCCCCTGGCGACGACCCACTTCAGCCTCAAGCCGGCCTTCCACTCTTCCAGCTTCATCACCGTCGTCGCCGAGTCACCAACACCACCGCCGACGAGAATCTCCCCGGCCTTGAGTTCCCGCTCCAGAGGCGGCACGGTGAGCCACGCGTGCTCGGCACTGCACACACACGAGCCCTTGCCCCTGGTCCCGCCCTTGACGAGCCTGAGGCAGGGCGCGCAGAACTTGCAGTCGAGGCAGACCTTGCACACAAACAGCTCCTCGGCCGGCTCCAGCCTGCGTAGACAAAAGTCGCATACAGGGTTTGCTCCAGCCACGCCCCCGTAGCTACCGGTGCTTGGGAAGCTGTATTGGCCTCCGCTGTCGTCGTCATCGTCCGTTAGCATCGAAGCGGGGTCGAAGACGAACGGTAGTACCAAGTCTCTCCCTTTTCTCCTCGGCGAGGGTGACATCGAGGGACTCGTGCGGGGCGAGCCGGATCCCGAGTTATGTCGATGGGGTGAGGCGGCAGAGGATCGGCGGTGGGGTGAGACCCCGGCAGCGAGACGCGACGAGCCCCCTCCTGGGCTGTCTTTCCTCGGCGCGTCCGGACGCGCAATAACGACGCTTGGTCCGACAGGCGGGGTGGCCTTACCCTTGCTGCCGCCTAGGGTTGGACTCAGCGCTCCCGCAGCCTTCTTGACGCTGCTGGCGTTCTTCCTGTCAGCACTGACGGTGGTGGGCCTCCTTGACGATACCCACAACGCCCTCGCGTTAGTGTCATCCCCGGCCGCGAGCAACGTCCGCTGCAGGTTCCTGACAGCAACCGCATCGTTCTGCGGCTCGTCGTCCTCTAGCAGCTCCAGACTCTCCATGACCCTCAATGCAGCCAACCTCCGCATCTTGGACAGCCACCTCTCGCGATCCTCGCTTAGGTTCTTGGAGTGGCCCTGCACCCTGTAAAGCACCATCAGGTAGACGGCCGCCTCGTTGAACTCGAGCCCGGCGGCCCGCATCCTGGCGCCGTCCGACGAGTCACGGAACAAGCCGTTTCGCTTCGCCATCAGGACCCCGAGCTTGCCGATCCAGGGCGACACGGCGGCCCAGCTGGTGAGGGATGGGTCCGTGGCCAGGGCGCGCGCAAAGTAGGCCCTGGCGAGCTGTGCAAACGCCGCGACGTGCTCGGCCCGCACCGCCATGCTGCCGCGTTGGGGCTTGAAGGCCGGCGAAAAAAGAGCCGTCTCGTGCAGCGCGATGGCCTCGCCTACCATCGCGGGAGAGCAGAGGTACACACGCCCGAGACAGTTAAGGAGGTAAAGTTCCCGCCAGGGGTCCTGGGCGTCACGTGCCGCTGCCACAGCTCGCTCGTATCGCTCCGCCATGGCGGCTGTGTCATCCCTGCGGGCTGCGGCTTCGGGCAGCCAGAGGCTGATGACGCCGTCGGGGACCTGAGAGAGGAGGAACGACACGAAACGGCTGTCTCCACCGTCTCGTGTTGTGTATCTGGCATCCAGCTCACGGGCTAGCGTCAGTAGCGCGTCTAGCTTGGAGTGAGAGGCCAGGATGGAGGCATATGCTGCCTCGGGCTCAAAGGGAGGCCTATTGTCTCTGAAGAGGTCCGACATCGCTCGCCTGGCATTGCTCAGTGCGTTCTCCACATCTCCCAGCCTGTTGTAGCATTCGGCAATCTGTCTCAGGCTCTGGTATAGGCGCCACTTTGCGGACTCGACGTGGCGTCTTGTACGACGGGTCGCTAGCACTGTCGAGGTGGTTGAGGCGGTAGTGGCAGATGAGAAAGAGGACGCCGGCGTCATGGTAAAACTGTGTGCGGCTGAAGAAGTCTTGGAAAATGAAGCCGAAGGGGTCATGGAGTCCGGATCCGTCAAATCGATGTGCAATGCCTGGGACAGGTTCTGGACCTCGACGGCCTCGGCGATCAGATGCAGCCGAAGAGCCCGCGCGTAATCGCCCGACATGGAATGGCACAGCCCAATACGCCCACAGCTCTCACCAAGGTCGTCGTCGACGGACAATGCAGTTTGGAAGTACTGCAGGGCGTGGTTGTGCAGGCCCGCGTTGAGCAGCGTGGACCCGATTCGGCGGTACCAGTGGCCCGTGTCGCTCCCAGCAGATATGTGTGCCTTTGCCCACTCTGCCGCCTTTTGCACGCGTATTTCAAAACTGATGTCCCCCCAATGGCGCTCCGAATCGGACCAGAGCGACGAGACTGGATCTTCTGACATAAGGGCAAGCACCTGAACGACACCGAAACAGAAAAGCGTTGGCATGTAGGTCACGAAGCCCTCTTCAACCCATGCTCGTGCAAATACAGTGCCCATCGGTTCAAGCATGACGACTTGACTCTTCGAGGCCGCTTCCGCCCACGCTTTGTCCTCGGCGCTGAGCTGGGATGTGACATCTGGGTCTGCAAGCCAGGACTGCACACAGGCAATATTGCCGTCTGTCCAGATGTCGAGCGACTCCTCGAACAGGTTCGTCCAGGCCAGAAGCACAATATCATCCGTCAGCATGGTTACCAGTTCCCTTCCAATGTCCGCCTTGATCTCTTCTGGGAGGGCGTCGCGGTCAAGGTCCTCGAGGTGTTCCTGCCAGTACCATGCCGCATAGCGTTGCAGGGAAAGGCCCTCGTCGTTGATGGCGCCGATGCTGACGGTGAAGAATTCGGGGTCCGTAAATATTCGCATGCAGGTCCTCAATACGTGCAGCCGCGCATCGATGAGTCTGAACCCAATTGCGGGAGCATCCTTGCTTGCGCGCAGGGAAGTGGAAGCCTCGTCGCGAAAGAAGTCGCGCACAGAAGCGTGTGAGAAGGTGACAGTCGTGGTACGGCGGTTGGATGAAAACTCTATTTCTCTGTCCGCGTCGTTCTCTGGCAAGTCAGGCGAGCGAACATTGCCCGTGAATGTCTGTTGGCGGATGGCGATGTAGGCACGATCGGCAAGATCCGCGGTTGTCAGGCCGTCCGGCCGTTCCAGTGTAAAGAATGCCGAAAACTGGCTGCGCAGCATCTCCTCGAGTCGGAAAGGCGAATCGCCAACCTTTAGGGTTAGGATGGATTCGATCTGCTCGAGAGTAAGACCCATCTGTGCCACACAGACCCAGCACAAGATCTCATTGAGGTCATTGGCCTCTTCTTGTGTGATTGATGCCGAAAAGTCCAAAACCGTTTTGGTCAGCATTCCATTAATCTCCTTCGGATACGACTGCAGCGCTTCTATGACACGTCGTGGATGTCGAGCGCGTGCCAGCTCGGCGAGCATGAACTTGGCCAGCACAAAAAGACCGTCAACCTGCGCCAGCATCGTGTCGACAACCTGCTGTTTGAACTCGGGTGTCGTCCCTCGTAGTACCCGTGTCGAGTTGACACCTTGTTTAATGTATTGAGTGATGTCCACCCTGCTGCGCTCCGGCGTGATGTGCAGAGTGCGCAAGCCTACCTCAAGGTAGGAGTTGATTGTGTCCGACAACGATGTTCGCCCAACCATGGCGATCTGGACACGTGTGCCGTTGGCAGGCTGTCGGCTCAGTTCGTCCAACAGAGAAAGGAACTCAGCCAGTTGCACTGGGTCTGCCTCATCAAGGCCATCGAGCAGAATGTAGACATTTCTCTTCCACTGATCCGGAACAAGCGGCTCGACTAGCAGATGGCGAAATGAACTCGAAACCGTCTTGATCTCCTCGCCGCCATTGGTTACTCCGTTTAGGACCTGCTTTCCATAAAAGACGTCCTGTTCAGATATCTGGAAGGCCATGTCATGGAGGGCCTGGACCACGGACCGCGTCTCGGGATTGTTGTGCTTGAAGAAGAAATATCCAAGCATGTGCGTCGTCTCTTGTTCCTCAAGCAGTCTCAAACCCCATGAGACCAAGCGAGATGTTAGGTACGACTTGCCTGTGCCGGGGTTGCCGCAGATCCAAAGGAATCGGACGTCACCCGCGATCCATGCCTTCATCGATGGATCCTCAACGATCCAGTTGCCCGTCCCCGGAGTCCGGGTACGGTTGAGCGCAAGGTACGTATCCTCTGCATACGTGGACGGACGAAGGATTGTTTTGAGCTTGCTCCTGTTGGAAGATAAAGCCTGTTCCTTGGTCTGGGGCTCGCGGCTTTCCGTCCGAATGGTCTGCACATTGACATCCACGCGAGAGATTATCTCAAGGAGGCGGTCCTGATTGGATAGAGATCGTTTCACAACGGCGTTGGTCTCTGCGTTGACGAGTCTATTCTCTGCATCTGTGAGAACTGAAAGTCGTTTTATAACATCGGGGATCGGCGAGCCCTGACCGAAAATGCGTCGGAAATAGGACTTCAATCGGCCGCGCTCGACTTCTTTGGTTGCCAATACGAGACACTCAAAGACTGTGGCCAGGATCTCAACAACCTTGTCGTGCAATTCTGGGGACAGCTTCTCGGATATGTAAAACTTGAGCCTCGAAGTGAAGTCTGATAGCTGTCCAAAAAGCTCCTCGATAGAATCGTATACCGCAGAGACGTCCTTGGCTGCGCTGATCAGGTACGTGATGGCGGCAAAGATGTTTTGCGACGGAGGGAATACTTCGCTGGCCGCCCCAGCCAACGCGTCGCCCACGACCTCGAGTGGTTTGCAAGCCAAGGACATGGCCTCGAATAATGACTTTCGTTTTTCTCGAAAATTATCGAAGCGCTCATTTTGTCTGTTGACGACGGTAAGAAGGTCCTCGACGGTTCTCAGTGGCGGTTGCATAAAGTCTTTCATATCTAGGCCTGTTGATTCAGCATAGCGGGCCTGCGCAGCAGCCAGGACTGAGCCGAATTGGCGTTGGAGGTTGCTGTCTGTTCGCACCTTGATCATTTCGATTTTTTCGTCGTTTCGAGGATCCCTGGTTCCCGGGGTCTGCTGTTGTTTCGACTTATCGTGCTCCGAGTATTTCGGAGGATCGTCGAGGGGTGTTGATGGCCCGGACTGCCTCGATTGAGGATGGACCTGCGAATGTCCCGGGACGAGACTGGCATCTGATGGGATGATGGAAATTAATTTCCAGGCAGGATGTCGACCTAAGCAGCTCCACAGCCATACTGGCATGGATACGATACCCACTGCCGGTGTGCCATCGAAGAGATCATGGCACTTGACCAGCTCTCGCAGCTTCATGTCAAGAATTGAAGCCCCAGATGCCTTTTTATTCTCTTCTCGCCGTTTTCCCCATTCTATCCATTCTTGCATCACCGGTCTCTTGGCCGTGTTGGCGAACTGTATGCTGACGAGAGCAATACCTCCAGAACTTTCTCCAAGCGAGTCTAAGGTATTGGTGGGAGACAACATGGAAGTGCTTTCCGGGAAGCGCGTCTCTCCGTTTTGGTTAGATATAGGTCGTATTGAGATGCCAGCCTGCAAACCTCCATTCGTCGTCAGGCTCTGCCAATGCCCAATACTGACTTCTTCAGCGCCAGATGTAGACGGTTTAGTCCATGCCAGCTGCATTGCGGAGATATTGGAATCATCGGCTGACTTTGCTAGCACTGCCGTCAAATCTCTGGTGAAGCCGGTCCTTCCATTACCACAAAGCACCTCGCAGCGTCCATGCCACTCGATGTCCCGATCCACAACCTGCGATGCGAAATCGCAGTCCAACACAAGCAGCACATCGCACGTCACCAGCCGAATGCGGTTCATAACCTTTTCCCACTCGATGCCTGCAAACCCTTTTTCATCCTTATCCATCCACAAGCCCTTCCTGTCCTTTTTCCTGTACCCCGATGGGCCGCCATAGTAGAGGATAAAAAGGCTATCGCTATTGGGCCCCTGCCTTCCATTGATATCTCGAATGTGTTCATACACTCCATACTGAAACTCTGCCGCCGCGGCATCTGTACTCGGTAAGCTGATCTCGCGTACGTCGTACCCATACTTTGTCTGCAAGACTTCTCCAAGTTCCTGCCTCACCGCCGTCTCGCCCGTCCTCGCCTCCCATCCGACCAAGCACGCAAGAACATTGCTGTATGGGGCAGATGAGGCGAGCGCGCGTGGCACAACAGCTTTGAACCTGTCTACCAAGTCTTGAAAGCTGGGTAGACGCGTATGCGCGGGGCTTAGTTGTGTGATTATGCCGCTGCCTGGCGAGCGTTCAGCGCCGTACACGCCATCTGCCAGGGTAACTGCGGCGACGCTTTCTACCTTGTTCCTGCCGTTGATGTTTTTCTTTTCGTTCTGGGCAACATGACTGCTGCTGGCTGCCATTTGATGTTTTCCTGGAGTTCGTTTCGACAAGACATTGTCAAACAAAAAAACGAAAGAAAAGTTTAAAGTTGTTGGGCTTCGATCAACAATTTTGTGGAGTTTACATGGGCGCCCAGAGGATGCAGCCCCCCTTGCTGCTTGCAGAAAAATCCCCTGCACTAGCACCGTCGCCTGAGACACGCCCAACCAGAGAGTGGTCAGGTTTACCGCCAGCACGTCACGGGGTCACGTGTAGCCCCACATCTACTTGCTTTTTTTTGATGGATTTGTGATCCCCAATAACATCGTGGCTTCTCTTATTTTCCCCATTCGCTAATGCACGCAAAGAGGCGGTCGATCTCCGATTCGGCGAGACAAACATTCGCAGGACCAAAAAAAGAAAGACACCACGTATCCGATGCGCTGGGCAGGCGGAGTAAATGATTTGCCTGCCGGGATGCCTACCTTACGTGTCTGCCTCGAGTGCGCGCCCTGCATGCAGCATTCTGCACCGTTTTTTTTTTTTTTTTTTTTTTTTTTTTTTTTTTTTTTCTTTTCTCGTTTCCTTTTGGTTGCCGAAGATGCCGATCGCGCTGGACAACAAGCGACGCCACGATGGCAAATCGGGGAATTTACCCATTAGTCTCTTTCGCTGCTGCCTGACCTGGTTCCAAATGCCTAGCTTATGTGGCGCCTTTTTTTCCCCCTCATACCTGGCCATGACGCTACAGACTAGGCACCTACTTGCTACTATAAATCGAATCTCCGACTGCTATGAACCCAAGTAATGACCACACACACCATGGCCAATCACGAGAGCTTCGAAAGCTTGAGGACGCATGACACGGTGATTTATTGCTGGCTTTCTTTACTGTGGTAAAAGCTTTTTGTACAACCTTGTACTGACCAGGTATTAGAACCGAGGTTGAATACCAATCTCTTGCTTTTTCACGTTGTCCTCGCCCATCGGAGCTGCTTACAACGCACTTCGAATCGAGAGGTTATTCTAAACTATATCTGACCAGGAAACACAGTGGCCGAGTCCTCGAGTACTTCTACAGTGACAAGAAAAATAATAAAATCGCATCTCAAGCCATTTGGCGATATTGACCACCTAGCTAGGTAGTTTGTATTGTAGGGGATATTCTGCTGTATGTATAGAACATTGTTTTTCTCGATGCATCTTCACTTGAACCATGCCAGCAGATTTTCTTGATGTTATTTGTGGAGCAGAATGTCATCTCTTTTGAAATTTCTGTTGAAAGAATGCACTTACAAGTTACTTATGTTGCCAGTATTGGAAAGATCAACGGCCGGGATCCGTTTGGTGATTAGGACCTTGACGTTGTCCTGCGATCCACCATAGCAGATCTCGGAAAGAACATAGTTTTATATACTTATTACGGAGACCGGTTGCGAACCCCCCGTCATGAGTATATATGTAGGTTTTGGATATTGGGCATGGCCTAGTCATCGGGAACTGCTGGCCAGCCTGATTTAACTTTCAGCAAACTTGTACGTGCGTTGCTTGGTTGTTGATACTCTTTCGTTACCCACATTCGCCAAAGGCTCTTCACAACAACTACAAATGAAGTGATCAATTCTCCCATTTCGCAGAGAGAGAAAAGGAATGCGTTGCTGAAATGGTAGAGGTTCCTGTTCATTATCATTTTATCCATCTTAATTGATGGAGATGGTCTTCTCGCAACCGGCGGGAGTTCCATACTTGTTGCAAAGAGACTGCATTCAAATATATTCAAAAGAAATCTTTTAAATGCATACTTGAAACTCGTCCTGCCGTTGTTTTGCCCTCAACTCTAGTAGTCGACCCTCCTTCGCAGAAAACGCCTTTGCCGTTGGCCATCTTGGCGCTGAGCCGACAATGGGGATCTCTAGATTCAAAAGGTTCAGGATACTGTATGAAAACGGTAAACCTTCCCAACCATAGGTCCAAAGCGCCTTTAGACATTACTACCACCTCACCTTGCCGGCACTGCCGATATGGGAAATCTCTCTGAGCCGTCGACACGGTGGTTAGTGGCCACGACGCTCTGTGTACTGCCACTGGCAGCGCCGGAGAGCGTCCAGTGTAAAGAGTCAGCGTTCAAGAATAGCGTTGGCGAATATTCGGGGATGGCGGTCAAGAAAGCTTTCCAGCGGCACGTCTATGGATATCGAATCAGGACATTTGATGAGGGCGCAACTCTTGTTCCTCTCTTCAACTGTCCACTTTTTCTTGTTGGGCTACCATCACATCGCCCTGGACGCCTCTGAGCTGTCGAAGGTTTCTTCCTATATGTGTCTGTATGACGTACGGCAGCCCTTTGGCGAGGTACTCAAGGAAATGCACAAAATTACTGAGGCCGCATTAGCCAACGTCTGCGTCCCCATTTTACGTTATCCCTGACGATCTCGACGTGCTGCGAGAAATGTCGTATACGCCTCTATTCCAGGATCTTTGTTGACTACAAACAGGGGGTTGCGCGAGGTCCGTAAGTCCTGCGACTGCCACTGCGAGGACGAGCTGGCGTATGATCTGCAGCTCGATATTGTAGAGAATCCAGGTGGCGAGGCTAGTGTCCTGCTGTCCTGACTGCTGCCGAAAGGCTTTGTATGACGAGATCAGCTCTGAGATCATCCTTGATCTGTACTTTGACCCACTGCCAAAAACTTGGCCGCCCGACTCAGAAAGCCTGCTTTTCACAGGCCGGTTTTTTTTCGATCTGGCTCTCACCTTGGCACCTGGTCCCGAAGTCAGAGTCGCTTCGTCACCGCCTCGAGGAGCTGGTGGACAAGCTCCGTGGCAATGCAGCGCTGAGAAATAGCGAGGAGGCTCCCATAACCTATTCCGAAATGGCCGTAACCGTTGATCGCATCGTCGACGTCCTGAACTGGGCCGATGCCAAGGGAACGGCTGCTGTCTTCCAGTCTCTTACGAGCGCGTCCATTTGCTCCATTCTCGCCATCCTCAGGGCCTGTCTGACTGTTGTAGCCCCAGATCCTCGCAGCGGATCTACTCGTCTCTCCCAATTGAAAGCTGCGTCCAACCTCTATTGCCTCCTGATCAACGACTCGACTCTGCCCAGCTGCGATAAGATGCAGGCTCCTGGTATCAGCGACTCTATCAATTCGGCAAGACTATCTGACCTCGTCCTCAATCTTTTTAACACTGAGCAGCCCCGCCTCCCTGCTGCTGCACGTCTCGCTGAAGCTGCAGCTCTGACGTTAACGAGCGGTTCTACTGGCGTCCCATAGGGCATCAGTCCGACTCATGCCTCGCTGAGAAATAACATTGAAATAGCCACGCGACGGTTTGGCGTCAAGGAGTGCGAGACAGTCATGACCCGACAGACGGCCCTGAGCTTTGACATGTCTCTTTCACTTAACTGCGCTGCCACTTCAAAAGCTGGATACCGGCGCCCACATGACGGAGGCTACATTTGTCGAGTACATTTCCCTGATTCGTGGCGCCTCACCCGTTCGCGAGAAGATTAAGTTCAGGGTTGCTTGCGCAGATGTAGAAATAGGCTTTGTAGCTGTTTGTCGGCAGATTAAATTATCTAAATGAGCCGGAGCTTTTTATAAGTAATTGACGTAGCTGGTGGGTTTCGTAACCCTGTTGTGAAACGATATTCTCGATTTAATGGCTTGTAAAAGTCTTGATAGCCTCGTATCAATAGCTCAAATACTGTGGTGGTAAGGGTAAAAATCCATATCCCTGTACAGTGTGCACTGGTGTGGGCTTTGTGCGCATTGCCGACTTTGGTAATAGTTTTGAACGAAAAAATAATTTAGGTACTTGGTTGTTCCCGCGAACCGTTAAGTTAATAAAGCCCCACGTACACACGTACGGTGACAAGGGGTGGTTTTTTTAGCCTGATACCATAGTAACTAGATAATGCGACAATAGAAGTATTAAATTAGGGTTGTAGATTACCACGCAATATCAGTAGAATAGCCAGCATACCCACCTTTACAGTGCAAAATTACTACCGGTAAA
The DNA here is from genome assembly GCF_004355905.1 of Pyricularia grisea. NCBI lineage: Eukaryota > Fungi > Ascomycota > Sordariomycetes > Magnaporthales > Pyriculariaceae > Pyricularia > Pyricularia grisea. Next base: position 8,080,903 of record NW_022156716.1, on the reverse strand, counting down.
CAACTGTCAGCCACCAACGGAGAAGTCAATTGGGTTACTATGTGCCTCCTTCCATATACCTACCTGCCCGCCGGCCTGTAGGGGTCCCAAACCGTTTAGCACGGCTGAAACAGCAGTTCTTTTTTACCACTTTCTCCCCACTATTTCAATTGTAACATTACAAAGGAAGCTGGGATCTGTGCAGGCAGGCGGGTACGTGGGAAGCCTTTGTGTGGCTTTGCGTGGTGTCATGTGCTGACATCAATCAGCATTGCAAGGGCGACGGCATAGTGCTGTATATAGATATTGCGTCGTAATATACCCACATCAGTGAACTATTATTATACGGTGTTCTAGAGGTGCTTGCAAAAACGGATCGGCAGGGCTCAGGATGAACATATATAAAAAGTCGGGGACCTGATAAGTTTACACTATTTCCTCCCCCTTCTTTTCTTTAACAATTACCTCAGCTTGCTACATATTTATTACTTTTTCGGCCACCCAACCTCGCTGTGCGACATCTTTCCATCCGACCAAACCAAACACAGTTTCTTTCTTTCTATTTTTTTTTTTTTTCAAATAAGACCCCTCAACTTTATACCTAGCGTTTTCTTAGCGGGCTAAACAAGATGCGTTTCTACATTTTATTTTTCTTGGCATCAACTGTTGCTTCTTTAAGCCACCTGAAACGTTCTCCCGCCGCTGCCCTTGGCTTTGTATGCTGCGGTAAAGACACCGTGACTGAGTCAAAAGGCAAGTGTGCCGCTGACTCACTAACGCCTTATTGTGTAAGCTTTTTCCCCTAGTATATTCCGAACTTCCATGAAAGAAAAAGAAAATACCGGCTTTATTCACATGTGCAGGGCCCGAACTAGCCGTAATTTATTCAGTTTCCTTGCCCACATGGGGAATTACAAGATCAATAAAACTAATCTCAAACATCTTTGCAGTGTAAGGCCGTAGCGAGCAATACAGGCACCGGGTGTGACAAAGAGGAAAACTATCCAGTTGGGCGCGAAGTTTTTGTCGTTGCCCCTGAACAGAACCAATGTGGCAGCGATGGCTTCATTGGATGTGTTGGCTAATTCAGTCACCGTACGCCGGGGCACCAAAACCTTAGCCAAAAAACCGAAACTCGCTATGGGTATACCGGGGAAATTTCCATGCGGAAAGAAATCGCCGCCAGCCGGCATTCACCAGCATTGGGCGGCGCCCAGAACAGTCGGTGGTTCCTCATGGACTAGTCTAGTCTAGCATTCCCAGCAAAAATATTGCCATTGTTAAGGGCCGCGTTAACGAGCTTCGACGATTCCTTAATCGGCCTCGAAACTCGGCTCCCTCCAATGTTAGCATAGGAAATATACGTTTTGGAATTTATCCGCACCTAAATTCCACCCAAATCCGTTTAACCCTATATAAATTCAGAGTTGCTCCGTTAATATGAATGTCGGGCCTGCGCTACGTTGTGGGGTCAGGCAAATCTTCTGAATTTTTACACTTTGTAGTAACAACGATCGTAATAATAAACTGTATCTGTATCTGGCGGGCTATAAGTAAACCTGGCCGTGGCGATTAAAGCAATTAAACCTTTGTTGCAGTGCTTTAATAGTATCGGAAGGCACAATTGCGTCAATTGCAAAAACCCGCCGCAAGCGCCCCCGGAAGCAAAACAGCACCACGCAGTGGGCTCCCGGCATGCAACTTCAGAATAACGTCACTTTTTCACGCTAGGATCGACGTTAAAAGCTCTCGTCCAGTCACGTTTCGAGTTTCCCGAAACCTCCAATAAAAAAAAAGGGCGGTTAGGACAATGAAAAACCGAAAAAAAAAAAAAAAATTTTTTACATATAACGGCGAGGTAAAGTAAAAAATATCACGTTCGGAGCACGTTGCTCGCTTCGCTTACCACACATTCATCACTCCGCTGAATTAAGCCTGGCTGTAACAAATACCTAGTTCCGGTCCAACAACGCGTTACATAAGGATATTTACAATTTTAATTTAGGCATTTAATAAACCCCAGCCCACCATACGCTTTTAATTCTCACACCTGTGGTGTTTGTGGCCGTTACCGTTTTGTTAATTTATGCGCTGCGTTAGATCTGGCCGAAGATTCCACCCAAAAAATACCCAGTGCAAACGATTGCTGTGTGGGTTAAAAGGTGGGGAATTTTTCAGGCCAAGTATTGTCTCGTGCAGGCTCGTTAACACGGCCCATTTTTAAGGTAGCAGATTCGTTTGGTGTACCTGTTTCAAAGCCTATTTTCAATTTGAGTTTGAAACATTTGAAGAAAATCCTGGAGGAATTATAAAAGACATGCCAAACAATATATAATCGGGGCTAAAGTCATGTGACTTTCCCTGGATAAGTGGATTTCTCGGATAATTGCAGGGCCATTTCTGTGCGTAATTTGTTGAGCGACGCGAAAACCAGGTACAACCTGGTGGCTGGGGTTCGAGCAGGCAACGTTCAGTAACGTTTGGGATATGGCGAACTGGATAATAATAGTCTCGTGTATATCGTAGCTGCTACGGGTACATAGAACACCAAGCAAGGCTGCTGCGGTTGTATCTTCTTTTCAAGTCTTACAAAGGGATGCCACACGCCTCGACCTTTTACACCAGAGACCTCAGGTTCGTGCAAGAAACATGGGTCCGGGTTCTGGATCCCCCAGGCCACTGCGTGATTGTAGTGATACGAAGAGAACAGCCTTGATGTGATATGGGCCGCTGAGCGAAGCCTTTATTGGAGAAACTTGCGCCTTGGGGCGACTGTAACTGATCTTTCAGCACTCTTCTTACTAAGAAACTACCCTCCCCTGGGAGACCCCAACATCTTTTTGGTCCTGTATTCCCGCATACTTCTTAATCTCCAAAGACCTTGTGTGCCCGTTAACATACATGCTTTATAAGATTGTCTCTACGTCTTCACCCTGTCGTCCGAGGTAGTGGTAGCTAATATATCAGATATCCTCTGTCGTCAAGGTATATCCTGGTGTCAATGATGGATAAGAATGAGATATTGCGCTTAGAGGCGTCAGCCATCGCCGAAGAATATATCATACTATACATTCTAAAACTCATGTTACTGATGGACATTCGATATGGAGAACCACTTGGATACGACTACGTTTATAACGTTGCCGGACTGTTACGGGTGGATCTTTCAGAGTATGTCGCTGCGATGTCACGATGGGCAAAGTCGTATCTTTAATATTAGACCATCTAGACCGGACTTCGAAAATCTCACGGTCTGTGAAAAGTTGGTAATAAGATAAGAGCTTGAAAATACAAGGGGGGAACCAGGCGTTCTTCTTGGTGGTTGGCAACAGAATCAATTCTTTCTACTTTGGTGTTGGCAAAACATCGTCCATCGGTTTCAGGATGTAGACTACCTGGAAAGGAAGATTAGTGATTACTCGAAGATAAAGTACAACGATCCTCAGGCTTCAGTGGCCTGAATAGATCTCTAGAATACAATAGAAAATTGAGACATTACACTTCGACTCTGTAGTCTTGAAGTAAGTTAGGTACGGCCGTCTTTAGAATAAAACATTTTTATCACACTCCGAGATGTTTAATCCATTCATCAGATGCCCAAACGGATTATTTATAGGCTTAGTTGTAGAAGGGGGGGGGCTGAAGAAAAAAACATTTTAGTTACTCGAGCTACCTGCCGTGTTCTCTTGGTTCTGATATTTCTAATCCGTTTTTTCAGAACAGAAAGCCCGCACTCGGTATCCTTATTCTCTATTGATGGTACTTCTTTACTCACAAACCAACCCTGCGCCCCCCCAAATCCTGCATTTTCCAGCACCGTGAACAAAACGTAGCTTTTAACCCGATGATTAAAACTAATCAAGCATACCCGTAATTTCAATCTACTATCCTTACAGGATGATCAAGGCTTGGCGGGAAAATCATTACAAATCTCCCTTCGCCTATTGTGCCGCCGGCTTTATAGCCTCTGCAACCATTCGTTACACGAATAGTAAATTCAGGAAACGTCGCGGTTCCGCCGGTTACAGGTGTCGTGCGACTGTCCAATTCGACACCGTCGCCGCCCATGGCATAGAGTTCGACTTCGCATACAGGGGCCCGTTGACTGCGTCCGTGTCCTCCCAACCCGACATCATGGGAACAATGATCGAGGCATCCACCGCCTCCGTTTATTGCGTTCGCATTATAAGCAACGGCGGCATTTGGCATCAGTGAGAGAGTAGCAGCGGCTGCTGTAAGGAGATTGCTGAATTGCATTATCGTGGATTGTAAAGTTTTAGAGCCCTTAAATTCGACCGGGAAAAAAAAAAGAAATATTGAAAAAGGATTGTTTTCAAGGTCTGACGAAGATGTAACTGCGGTGAACTTGACAGAATATTGATTTCTTGCAGCAACTTGCAGACTCACGCTCCATTAAGTAATTGGAAAAAGACAGCGTGAGTCTGAGTCTGATGCATAATATCAACTACCTGGGAGCAGTATTTGCGACTTTTATGCGTAGCCCCATTAGTTCAATGCTATATATACCTCCTATTCATGACAGCCTGACAAGCTAAGTCACTGGGTAGAGTATGGCTTGCTGTTTACTAGTGGTCCATGACTAATGTTTACTCTTTCGGCAATTCCGCACGACATGTACACTTCCAATTTGTTTGGCTTTGCATTTCAAAGTCTAGCTTCTTTAAAGCAGGTAATTTCACGACCTTTCTCTTTTCTTTTTTTGGTAAAGCTTGCTGGCCACGGGCGAAAGGGAACATGAGTGTGGTTGAATCAATTCTTCCATTTATTCGTGTTGTTTATCTTGTCATTCATATTACTTTGGCTGCCTTATCTTATGTAGTTGCACCCATGCACTGCCTTTGTTGCAAGGTCCGGGTTAGAACCTGAAGGCAGTCAAAATGCTGAACGACCGCTCAGCGTCTATTTTAAGAACAAGGGAAAGCCCGTATGGCCGCCTTGCAGCTTCTCTAACTCTTTGCCGGCGCCCGCGTGGCAGCAGTGAACTTGGACAGTGCTACTAGAAACGACGTCGGTTGAGCCCATTTTTTTCCAACTTCTAGTTGCAGTACCAACAGCAAATGATAGGAAATATTCCGAAAGTCTCAAAAATAAAAGTAAAGCCTCGATCGCGGGCGGCAAGGCAAGGACTTTTCACAAAGTAGTGTTGCAAACTTGCAAGGTTGCTGTCAAAGTAATCCTGGGATTCAAAGACCTTTTTACCCAAGTCTCGAGTGATGAAAGGGTAAGATCAACTACTCAAGCTTGCAGAGCTTTCAACCTTGGACTATCTTAGCACTTTGCTTTAACAATGCAAAATTAGATGAATTCGGACTTTTAAGCAGTCCGGGGAAAATGAGTTCACCTCTTGGATTCAACCTTTCTCAGGGAGTACCTTGCATCTTTGGCAGTTATGCATCCGATTTCAAGCCTATATATTCAAGCTATTGAGCTTCAAAACTTGCGACTCCATGCTGGCACTCCGGCCAGTCCAAAGGGTTTGCGGCTGTGATCGCGCCGGTTGCAACTATTTCCTCGTAGAGGAACAGCGTTCCACACACGGATTACTCCTGATGCATAACTAGAGCTTTCCACGTTCTGATGTCTTTAAAGCTTTCGGAGGGTAATATTTCACAAGCAGCTGGCACGCAGTCGAGATGGGCATGGGGAAGTAGTTACTTTCGATTGTTGTGGGTACACTTTTAGTTATTTAAATTAGAGCGACCCTTTTATCTATGCAAGTTTGCCTGCTAGACATTCGCAAAGCTTGATGTTCAGGTTTGCTCAAATTCCAATCAGACTCCTGTCATGCGTGAGGCATAGAGTGCAGGTGCATGTTTTATTTGCTTTATGGCTATGCATCCTGCAGGATCTCAGGGTAGAAATTGTTGAGATGTATATCTGCACTGGGTGCTGACGGATGACCAAACCTGGCGGACAGCACTTTTACCGGCACCTATCTCAATTTGGTGTTACCCATCATCTTGTCTCTTCGTATGCATCACACATGACCAGTTCACTCTATGCAGAATAACTTTGCGTCGCCGAAAACACAATAATACACATCACGGTAATGACCATTAACCGCAGTTCTGAAGTCAAAAGAGACACCACAACCCCGGGCAGCAAAATGTCACACATAACATAGGCAGACATAACGAACTGGACGAGTTTTTGGAAATAGAAATATTTTTGAGATAAACACCACCAGTCCCACAAGGGAAGCCTAATTTATAAAAAACAATAAGGTAATAAACAATACAAGCTTAGATTTTTTACCGCCCCAAACCACCATAAACCTCCATACATCACGCGTTGGGAACTCCAGGTGCACCAACAGCCAGCAGCTTGTCAAACAGAGGGGTTCCAAGCCCGGTGACGGGGTCCCAGCCGGCCGTAGCGTTGAACTTTGCACCCTGGGGGAAGTCTTTACGCTGCTTCCGGCAGCCGATTCCAGCGCCGTTGACAATGTCCGTCATGGCCGCGGCGTTCTGGTACAGCATAGGGTTCAAAAAGCCCAAGGCCGGCATGTCCTTCGTCTTGCGGGCCGCGTTGACGAGGGCCACCATCCCAGCAAACACGGGTGAGCTAGCGCTGGTGCCAGACACGAGAGAAACTTGACCCTTGTCGATGACAACGAAGCGGGTGCCCTGGGCAGAAACATCCGGAATGCCACGGCCGTTAGCATCAAAGAACTTTTCATAGCCTGAAGCCTTGACCGACTCAAGGTACTTTGGGACCACTTCGTTCTGGTAATCGGGTCGAGCGTGGTAAATGCTGAAGCCGCCTGAAGAAAAGGAGACGGCACGCTCGGGCTCGAAACCGACCGTGGCGCCGACCGACGTGACGTAAGGGCAACCTGCTGGGAAGGTTGAGCCAAAGAAGGTGGTGTTATCCGAGGTCCGGACGCAGTCACTGCCCGGCCCGGAGTCGCCCGATGAAAACATGACCGAGACTCCACGGGCGCCGAGCTGCATAAACATGTTGCAAACCTTGATGGCATAGTCGCGCGGGACTGATTGCTCCTCCTCACCATACGAGATCGAAATGGTCTGGGGGATGGCTGAGTCAGGTTGGGCCAGGATGTAGGTCAGGAACTCTATGTAAGGCTCGTTGCTGTTGTTGTTGATGTCGGGCTGGTCCCCAGTTGGGATTAGCGGCCTATAATTTGGTGGTGAGTTAGTTGACTGCTCCACGGTAGCCCCCGAGAGTATAGCTTCAAAAGGTGGCCTACTAACCCTCTCCCTCCAGTGCTGTACTCCACGATGGGAATAGGGTGGCTCATCGCCATTATGTACTGCAGATCCAGGTTTGCCTCAGCTGTGGTGCAAGAGCAAGACAAATTATTAGCAACAAGACCATCTCCTCACTCCAATCAGTAATGGCCAATGTATTCAGGTGCATCATGCTTACTGCTGTCGAGATTACTCTGCTGGTCGTTGACTCCCCCGTTGACCAGTTGGACCGAAAAGTTCTGCAACGGAACGCCGGGGCCAAGAACCCGCTGTGAAAATGTCTGCTGATCATTGTTTCTAGCGTACTGTTCCAGGAACGACGCGAAGCCGACGAGGTTTGCGGTGTTTTTAGGCTTGTAGTTGATCTTATACAGTGTTCGTAGGCACTGGGGCGTCACACCGGACTCGTTACATGCCGCCTTGACAGACCCGGGCCCCGTTGGTGGAGGATCAGCGGCAACCTGAAAGCCGACCGTCAGTGCCTTCAGCTGCTCCTCGTCAAAGTGGTCCTGCTTGAAGATGTGCGACGCCTGCCCGACCGGTCCGCCGAACCGCGTCGTGGGCTGCACAAGGTCAATGTGCGGCGCCACGGCGTCGTCGACACCGTACGATAGGGTCCGGAGCTGCAGTGTCTCGCCGGGTCCAGCGTACCAGGCAAAGTCTGCACCGAGGAGCCTATCCGCGGTCCCGACCGTCGTGTGCAGCGTCACCCAGTCGTGATCGACGCTGTAGTTGTCGACGCCGTTGTCGGCTAGCCATGAGGCCACGCTGCGGACGCCTCGCGGGTTGGGGGCAGTATAGGTGCGCAGGTCGTCGCGTGTCAGATGCTGCCCGTACTTGACGTGCCGGGGGTCTGAGACCTGCAGCACCAATTGTTCCAGAGCGGCGGCATTCTGCTGGCGGAGGGCGATGCGGAGAGTTAGCTTCTCTGTCGATTCTGCCGCGTGTGAGTATGACCAGCCTTTGGGGGGACTAGGTAGACTGTCAAAGATGCGAGCGGTGGCGAGGGAGGCTAAGATGCCCAGAGGGAGGAGGACGCGGTCGAGCATGGCGGATTTACGGAGCGATTGGTAGTCTTTGGGTGATGCGAGTTTGACTGAAAACTCGATGAAATGAAGGTCTAAGTCTGAAAAGTCCGGGAACTTTCACCAGAGCAGGATAATATGCTGCAGGGACGACAAAAAGGACCAAAGGGCTGCAGAGTCACGCTCCTGAAGCCGATCAAGAATGGTGGCTCAGAATGGGCAAACTTGATCGATCTGAAAGAAAGGGGAAAAAATAGGAAAACATAAAGAGAAGGGTAATCCAACCGAGTTCATTCGTCCACATATGAGCTTATAAGCAAGACGAATACCCGAGCTACTTTATTCAGCTCAAACCTTGGAGTCTGCCTTCCACCAAGGCGGTGGGTGCACCTACCTGATGCAGATGGTAAAGGCTTAATTTTGCTTTAAAGTGGTAAATTAACGCACTCTTGTCTGTTTTTGGTGCAGGCATGACATTGGACGTGCCCACGACAGATGTTCTGTGCGTTGTTAAGCACAATTCAACATCAGATGCAAGTCTCAGAATTGCTGAGCTGGGACCTCGTCTGAATCTGTGTTGCTCTTTGTCGTGTTTGGCCCGATGATAGCTCGCTGTGGTGCCGTTGGGCGGGTGCCGGCCTAGACAACCACATTAAAGGGACGCGACGCTGAAGATGGGCGTAGAGGTCAGAACATTTTAAAAAGAAAAAAAGAAGAAGAGAAGGCGGGACTTTCCACGGTCGGGTTTGGCCAGATACATTTCTTGTTGGGCAGGTAGATTATGGATAGTTGAAAAAATGGATTAAATAGCATGATATCAAGGTAAGGTAGGTAGGTACCTATGCACTTGAACTCTCGAATTCTGCTCATCTTCCGACGACTTAACCTGATTAAGTTGCCTTGGCTTTACTAACGTAACTTCTTGATATTGCAATTGCGGTCCTGCAGTCCCTGTGTCATGCACGCTGCTTGGCGCAGATCATTTCGCCGACAGTAGTGATCGACGAACCTACATTTCTACATAGTTTCCAATTCCCTGCTTGCGATCCGCCGAAAATAACGAGGATAGCCCCAGGATCAGGTCAACTGATTCATTATAAGCTGTCATTTTGCGTCGACATTTGATCATGTCGTATCCTAGGTGCGGAGATCTGCTGGTCAATGAATGCGTAACTCACCAGTAAAACATCCAGGAGAAGGGAAAGAAATTGTTTGCTACTGATAGCCAGAGGTGACAAGAATGGAGGGCCTACTAGTCATGGTACCTTACCCAACATAGCTCTATCCTTGCTAGACCTTGTCATTAAGTTCTATGTAAGCAGACATTCCCTCGACCACAGAAATAGTTCGTCTCTGCATTTCTCAAGAAGCCCTGAGCCTGGTGGCTCAATCCGCCGGTCATGAATTGCAGCGCAAGATTATCACTACTGCTGTTTTTTTTTTTTTTTTTTTTTTTTTTTTTTTTTTTTTTCTTTTGACTCGCCAACACAACGATAGCGCTCGGTGACGGGACCCAACTCTCTTCATCAAAGCTTTTGTTTTTCGCTCTTTTGATTTTTTCTACGACATGACATCAAATGGCCGCTCAAACGACCAAGAAGATTTGAAGAATATCAAGATCCTTCCCAGTAATTACATCAACTTGGCTAGAATACCGATGGTGGTGATGAAGGCGTTGGCAGATCAAGCAATTTTAACCTAGGTAATCATCTGAGCAGAATCAGTCTGTTGCTGCTCTACACCGGAGCCTGTTTGATGACATGATTCCCAAATTCCTTTCAAGAATAGTATCTGTCAGCAGACTTCTTGATCACGGCTTCATTATGGCGATCATAAGTTCCAACCAAAAATTACTCAGGTATGTGAATTTCTCAGGAAAATTGGGTGATGGATACGTTTAAAGGCAAGCAAGTATGTGTGTGATTGACTTAAAGATTGAATCCCAGCAAATTATGTTGATTGGTGATACTGACCGAGCCTGCCCAATGGTAAGCTCTCATTGGGATCCCCGCAAACCTATGGAGCTTACATGTACGCCAGGGAATACATGGTTTTGCTTGATCTTGAATAAGTTTAGTTTAAAGATCATTCATTATCAAAGAATCCGGACAGACGTCACTGCTGACCAAATTATACTGTATACCCGGCAGAATATTCACGCGTCAAGCTAAATTTCAGGTAGACAGGTCGTCGATCATGAATAACTTCCGCTAACCTACTATGTAGTCGTTCTCCGACAACTTAAGCCCCTTAATTTATCGTATCGCAAGAACCGAAAGATCGGGCCGGCCAATATAGGCCATTTGTTGATCTTGAGCCACTCAATCCTGCCGGACCGCACCGAGACTTTCCAAGGACTCCGCTGTTTCTAGTCTGTCGGACGTGCGAAAATTTTGGTCCCAGCGCCGACCGTGGCGGCGGGTCGGATGACGTTGAAACGTAGGCTGGGAACGTCAAATTCGGTGGATGTGTGCTAAATTCAGGTTTTGCTAACATTTCGATGCCTTCCCGAGTACGTCGAGGATACGGACCACTTTGTTTTTCTGTTTGGCTTGGAAGTAGCGTCAGATTTGAGTGTTCCCCCACCGGAGTTTTGACTATGCTTGGAAGACTCGTGCTGTGCCGTAAAAAAATACTTGTCAATATCCCAAACTGTCAGTTACTCATTCGCGTCTCGCGATTAAGTCACTAGTTCTTGTATAATAAAATTTTCACGTGTTGTCGGGTTTTGCTACAATACCAAGGAGTTGCAATAACACTGCAGCGCCTTGACTGTCATCGATTTTCTTCTATTCGCTTTGTCAGAGACTAGTCGCTCTATCACGGGAGTGATTTGTCACAACCACCGGACCTCGCGTTTCGGCAAAAGGACTTTTCTGTCATCATCCCAAAGGGTGGAACCGGATGTTTGGTGGAGAAGTGCACTCGCTGCCAGGCCAATCAAGCAAAATGCCGTGGCCTTGTAGGGCAACAACCAAGCCAATCCCGCTTGGTCAGTTTATTTTGGCGGCTTGGCAAACCCGACAAACCCACAGGCGAATCCCAGGGTCCAAATCTTTAGTGTGCGATCCGGGGGGGTGGAAGAGCTGGCAGTGTATCGTATCATATTCTTTTCCTCGCGGGGCTTGCCGAATTGGTGGGGAGCCAAGATCAACGACAGTTGATCGCTTTTGACATAAAAAGGCACGTCTTGCACCTGCTTTCCCACCACTAGCGGAGAGTGTTCAAATCATCTCATCATACCACACACCAATTGCTACAAGAAGAATAATACCTAGGTACATAAGCTATATATCTAATTTTACCCCCACCTGCACTTCTGAACTCTACATACAAAAACACAATATCATCACCATGCCCACCTTTCACCTAGCCGCCACCGCACCCATCAACCCGCCCGGTGCCAAGCCCGTCCTCAGCCGGGACCAGATCTGGCGCGCCCTGCAGCTCAAGGTCCGGGAGCCGTCCCTCTTTGTGCCCGTCATCACGTCGTGCGGCGTCGTGTCGGAGAAGGGCGACGTCGTGACCCGACACGTTGAGTTCAAGACCGGGCTTGGTCTCCCCGCCGGAAAGATCAGCGAGGTTTGCACCAGCTACGCGCCGGCCAAGGTGCACTTCAAGATGGACACGGGCGACGAGGTCGAGAACATTGTCGGTCAGGGCCCTAGCGACGACGAGAATGACCTATGGCTCACTTATGCCTTTGACTGGGTCATCAAGGAGGGCGCCGATACTTCTCAACACGGAAAGGTGAGATTTGTTTTTTTTTTTTTTTTTCGTCTTCTCCCACATGCACTAAAAGGAGGGGGTAGAGGGGTTTGCAGCGAAAGTCGGTGTACGACAATGAGGCCTTGGATTGGCACGTGATTCTCGACTTTAGCGGCTGACCATTCACAATTCTTTTCCTTTTTCATGCAGATGGCCAAGAGCGCAGTCGCTGGAACTATTACCGTCATGCGCAAGATGGCTGCAGACGGGAAGCTGTGAATGAACTTTATGCTACGTGGGGCATGTGCCAAAATGCATATCGGAAACATCGCTCCGGGGAGCAAGGGCCTGCCTTGAGCCTCAAACTAATTCACCACTGGGCTGGTATCAGTCCAAAAGGCTACGCCTACCTATACTGCCATTCATGTTCTTATGGTTGGGTTGTCAAGGCGACTGAATAAACTACCAACTCTGCGTCACCTTTGGGAGGTTGGGGTTTCCGGTCAGTTAGCAGCTGCACATGTACTGCGCATTCACATGTACGGCATTATGAGGTTGGCGAGGTGGTTTGAAGGATTTCTGTATTGTTCCTAGTTATAAAATAAAAGGATCGCCCTCGTATTCTAGGTATGCTGAAGATTCTTGTCGATATCTACCAACCTACTTGCCAGACCAATTTAACGAACTTGTTCAAAATTGTCAACATTAATTACCTTTTTTCTCTACCTCCTTCCTGATACAAGCTCTTAACTGCTAAACCCTTGCCTTTTATCATATACCCGCCTTACATTGCACCTCTTTTCATCCGAAAAAGCGGAAACCATGGCCCAGTCATCAAAGGCACTGGTTCTTTACCAGGGAGACCCCAGAGATAATCTTGCCAAGTACATATCCGACGTCCAAGAGGGCCACGATGTGTATGCAGCACAGCTCTCCTCGGCGGGTCAGCTGCCAGCATTGATGGCTCTACCGGTCGAGCTCTTTATGCAGATTTACGACCTTTTGACGGTAGAGAGCCAGGCAATGCTTGCAGTTACGTGCAAGAGCCTGTACCGCAGCATGTTCCCTCACGTTGCCATCAAGCAGGTCAAACATCGAGGTGGGATGCTGCGGTGCATCGAGCGGCAGACGCCGCAACAATACTACTGCCCGGTCTGTGTCAAGCTACATAGTGTAAGTCAAAAAGGAGACGCCAAGAACCCAACATTCCTTGTCATTGTGTTTTTTTTTTTTTTTTTTCAACTAATGACTAAAAAAACCATTATTTCACCAGTGGCACCTAGAGGACGACGGCAAACCAACCTTTCCCATCCGCGACGACATGACCTCGAGCTGCGGTGTCACAAAGTGGCTCTTCCCCAGCGACCCGGGCCCGTACGCTGAGACCACGCACGAGACGACCGACTACGAGGTCGACTACCGCACCGCCCGCCTGGCCGTTCGCGCCGTCACCCTTGGCCCGTCCTTCGGCCCTCCTCTCGCCACTCTCGAGAAGCGCGCGTCTTGGCAGCCGTGCCAAGTCATGGCCAACGAGCACGGCCACCTCCTGGATGGGGTGGCCGTCGAATACCACTACGAGCCGCGCGTCATCGACGGCATCCTGCACGTGCGCGCCACGTACGTCGTGAGCGACAAATCGGGCAGCCCGGACCTGTGGAACCTATGGATGGAGAAGCCAGACCTGGGTCCCTGGATCTGCCCAGGGAGGAGGGTGTTTGGGGAGTTTGAGGGCCAGGCCGGGAGGTGTCGCTGCTTCGAGGACGCGCTCGGGGAAGATACCGACCTGGAGTCTTGTTCCGAATTTGGGTGGTCGGCCGAGGAGGAGGTGAGGTGCAGCTGCGCCAAGACGCTGGCCGAGGTGTGCGCTCTCGAAATCAAGACGATGGCCAGGTGCGAGTGCGTCACATGGGCGTCGCAGTACTGCGGGTCCGAGTGGGAGATCACCAAGAAAGCCTCCCCTGCCGGGGCTGGTGGCTGGGAGTTGAGCTGGCAGGTGTGGAGGCGGTTCGACGTGCTGGCCGAGTGCGGTCTGCACGAGTGGTTTCGCGATCCGTACTTTGACGAGCTGGACGACGGGCGCTGGATGTGTCCCTACTACGGACTCAAGACGGGCGCCAGGAGGGCTTGGCTTCTGGCGGAGGCGGCTGAGCGGGGTGACGACGAGGAGGCTGTCAAAGGGCAGCTTGATGAGGACGAGGAGAGGATGAACGAGGATGATTTGTCCGAGTATGACGAGGCAAAGTGGCTCCAGGTCATGTGGGAGGAGACGGGGGAATGGTTTGAGGGAGCGCCCAGGTCTGTTTGGGGTCGAGAACCAGAGTGGGACTATTGGAATTGAAGCCAAGGTGCACTCGAAGTTCCTGTTTAGACGCTGTTTGAGCTGCTTAATATATATCGGTGCCGATACCTTCATACTTGGCACACCAGGTGACACTAAAACTCGATTGGAATGTCTGACGAACATCCTCCTGGGCCAATTTTCACCTCATCCGTACCTCGCTGTGATTTTGATTTATCTCCAGTATTTTTCAATTGAGAGTCTATTCCAAACGATGCGCTATAGAGCCCTTCTCTTGGCCATGGGGCTTGTTATTGATTTCGCTGTCATGGGCTATCGCGAGGAATTTGAATTTACATTTTCTATAGGGTGTGGTTATTTCGCAAAATCTCACTAAATTACATCCCGCTGGATAGCTTTACTGTGCGGTTTCTTTTGCAGTACAAAATGCCTACCTAACAACTGCGAAGCTTCATGTTTTATCTGTACAAGGGTAATTTAAGGCACATGCCCAACGCGCGTGCAACGCGGTTTGTTTGTTTTGTAAATAAAGCTATGTTTTGAACCTAATTATTTTATAAAAGGGCGGTTGGAAATAGTTGTTGGTCTTTTTTCTTTTTCGTCATCATTTATGCGTTATTTGTGGATAAAGAAAAAGGCGAAAAATCGTTGCAAATAAGCATTTTGCAAAATAATTATACAGGGATCGAGTCTGTGTTTATCGGGTGAATCCCTGATCCTTAAGCCTGTGTAAATAAATATATGGCTTCGCAGTTGGAAGTTATTTTGTGTTGAAAAATGAAGCGCACTATCGAGGCATTCACTCGGTTGTGATTTAGTGAAATTTTGTTGTGAAATAACCACACCCTTTCTATATCAAGTATAACTCTGCGGAAAATTTACCAGAGAGCAAGCCCTGCCAGGTGGGTGCAAAGGGGCCTCGAAATACCGCACGAGTCAGGCGGGGCGTTTGTCTACGTGGTGCGTAGACAATGACGACAGCTAATAGGTCATGACGCCTATACGAGATTTTCAATCTTTTTAGCAAACAAATTTCGAGGCAAGTGGTTATACTTGGGGGCTGTGCGTTGTGGGCCCCCTCAAAGAGGGGGTTGCAAAATCGCGGGTCACGACAAAATCGCGGGTTAGTAAATTTGTTAGGGAATCGCCTACAAAAGTTATTCGTTAAAGAACAATTAACACACATTAATACAACAACAATCAAAAAGGTCCAAAGTAAGGTTATATTAAAGCCGTAATTTGCGTTATAAATATTTATTCCAAAAGATTTGGGTCAATTGCCGTAAATAGGCCGTTTAAACGGTTATAAAGCGAGCCGGATATTTCCAAATCGTTCGTTTTATACCCCGGTATTGGCGGCGAGAAACGTTTTTTAAACGGTTTTATATTTTTAAATTAACGAAACGGAG
This sequence comes from Pyricularia grisea, assembly GCF_004355905.1. Classification (NCBI taxonomy): domain Eukaryota; kingdom Fungi; phylum Ascomycota; class Sordariomycetes; order Magnaporthales; family Pyriculariaceae; genus Pyricularia; species Pyricularia grisea. Next base: position 8,065,251 of record NW_022156716.1, on the reverse strand, counting down.
GTAAGGTTAATGGTATATATTACGGGAATGGTTAAAAGGGCGTTGCGGGTGGAAAGGGTAAGGCTAATTTTGAAAATCGTAATATGCATATGCTAATAAAATAGTTGGAATCGGTTTCCACGGTAATATTAATTTGCGTGCCCGTTTTACTATTTAAAATTGGCCTTTTATCGAGGAATTATGGTTGTAAAGCTTGAAATTCGGTTTTTTTCTTTTTTCCAGATCGTTTTTTAATTTCCGGAACGTTTTCCGGTTTAAAGCCTAAATCTTTTAAATATTTTTTTTTTTTGTATTTTAACCCCGTTGGGCATACCGTTAGATTTTCGCCAACGTTAAATAGTTTGCTTTTTATTTTTGTACTATAAATTTTTAACGAATTTCTTTTGTTGGTAGATATTTATTTCCTCGATTAGGTTTTATTTGGTTTTGTAAACGGTCCGTATATCCTTTAACGTATTGGCGGTTTGGAACTATTTATCGTTTAATTTTAATATTATTTTAACCTTATATCGTGAAATACGTTGCAGGCGTTTTTTTTTATTATTTTGTTTTTAAATAACACGTTGCCGGAAAAGGATCGCCTTGTTGGTAACGGCGTGTAGATTAGAAAGAGCGTTAATTGTATTTAAATTAAAAAGGTGCGATTTGGCCGTAATACGGTTTGCGGTATATTTGGTTCGGGTAAATCGTTTAATAGTAGGTAAGGCTTTTAAATAACGTGGAATATTCGTTACGTTAGATAAATTACGTAATTTGGCCAATATTTTTCTACCGTTAATTGGAAATAATCCGGTATTTTGGAAACCGTTAATAACGTGGCCAGTCGTAAAGGCTATTTTCCAATACCGTTACGTAAATAAAAATATATTAATTTACCGTTAAATTAATAAATAAATCGAAAATAATTTATTCGAATCGCTGTAACGAAATTAAATCGGGTAAATAATGGAATATCGTTTTAAATATATTTATATAATACCGCTTGCAATTTTTTTTTTAAGTAAATAAATATTAAAACGTTTATAGGCTATATAAAATGCGTTAAATAAAGCGGTAAAATAATTATTTCGATATTAAATTTAAGGTAATAATCAAATATTTCTATACCAAAATAACCGGTAAAGTTGTCGAAAAAAAGCCATTTCCAAATCCGGGTTTTGGCCCGCCGAAAATTTGGTTCGATTTAAGCCGCAGTGCGGTTTATAAAGTCGAAACTGGCGTTAAAATTATACCCAAACCACTTTTTTAACGTAAAAAATCCAATCGATTGCACGGTAGCGATTTTTAACTATAAATACCGGTTAAAATGCTATATTTAGGTAAATATAATTTTTGCGTTGGAAAAACCAGATTTTAACCGCGTAAATACGATATCTGCAGGTAAATCCAAATTAAACTAATCGCTAGTAGGCCATTTTGTAAAAATATAAAAAAACGGTAACGATTACCTAATTACGTTACCCGTACCTATTAACGTATAATTTTTACGGTTGGCCGGATCGATATTACGTAGTTTTTCATACCTTTTTTTCGTTACGATTAATACCGGTATCCGGCTATTTCGTATACCGATTTTAGTACCGTATTTATTACCGTTTTAAGCCGTTAAAAGCGTAATCCCAAGTTTAATCGTACGGGCAACGGTACGGCGATACCAGCCCTTTACGAGATCGATTTGTTGTTTAAAATTTAGGCGATGGATTTTAACGGGTTATTGTTTGGTAAATTGTAATTTTGGGTACTTTTTAAACCAGCGGCCGTACCAAAAAGGCTGGATTGGATTATAAGGCGGTATACGTAACTAACGTATTAAATTGGCCGTAAAAATAACGTATTAATTAGTAAAGTAAACGCCCAGTTTATTAAACTGTACAAAATAGGTAACGAAAGCTTGGTTTTTAACCGCGGTTAACGTTAAAAGCCGCCCAACGCGTTTTGTTAATAGTTCCGGTTTATTTTGCGTCTAAAAGGTTTAAATATACCGTTAAATATTCGAAAACGCGTAACGGTGCCTGTTATAATACGCCCGTAACGTTTCCGGGTTAAATTTAGCCCCCCGTGTAAAATGCGATTTAACGCGGTAAATTTTAAAATATTTAACGTATTGGCGGGCAGCCGAAATAGTTGGAAATTTACGCAATTTTATAATATTAATAAAAATGCGGTAAATGCAATTGTGGTATTATTGAATCGGATTGCACTTGCATGCAGTTATTTTGTTAACGATTTTCTAGCTAAAAAACTAGTGAGTGGTAACCCGCGATTTTGTCGTGACCCGCGATTTTGCAACCCCCTCTTTGAGGGGGCCCACAACGCACAGCCCCCAAGTAGTTCGCTGATCAACCCCACAGCCGAAGTGCACCTACCTACATGGTATTCAGATTGTCCGGAAAATGGCGTCCTCATTTTGCCGGCGCTGATCACAAGCTTCGGGCCACGATTTGCACTAGGTGCTAAGCAGTTTTCCACTCTATTTAAATACATGTGTGTATACGAAGCTTGGCAAGCTGCAATTCCTTTTTTTTTTTTTTTTTTTTTTTTTTTTTTTTTTTTGGGTCAGCACTCTGGTGCTTGCACGTTCCTTGCTCGTGCTGGGTCACGCGGGTTCTCACGTATTAAAGGGCAGAGTGCGGCCACTTTTGAGATAGCGCAGCAGGCATTTATGCACGACTCGCAAATTTATCTTGGTGTGGTTGATATTCTGCAGCGTTTGATCAAAATTTCAATGTCTTGGGATTTAAAGCGATAATACAGCTGTAGTCTAAAAAAACAAGTGTTGAAATCGTTCGTGGCACTTCATAGGTTTATGGGATAAATAATGTCGACTTATCACTATACCTTTGAAGTGGTCTATTCTCTAACCACTAATTTGATGCTGAGGTGGCGCAGAATGCAATTTTATACGAACGGCTCTCTCAACCTAGTGCACTGTAGATCGGCCCCAGAATAGCCATCCATTATGCGTACGATTCAAGGTCACACCTTGATTCGGTGCCGATCTGTTATTTGTATTATGCAAGCGTACCCTGTTAAGTGCGACCATTGGTGCTATTGCGACAAAAAAATATTTTATTAGTAGTAGGCCTTTCAATGTGAAACTGATAGCAAGATACGAATGATATATATAAACCCCGCATGTCCACATTCATTATTTATAGCAGCTACAATAAGGGTTTAGTGCAGGCCGGTGATCATGTTAATAAATTAAATGAAGTTATTCAAATACAAAAACCGCCATAGCCAGTTTCCATCACATGAATTTTACCACCAAATCAAAGCACTTTGTTTCCATTCTTTGCCAACAAAAAGAAAATCCAGTTTTTGTTACAATGAAGCCTTGTTTCCAGACTTTAATTATGCTTTTGCTCGCAGCAGAAATCAGTGCCGTGTCCGCGCTCACGCCCACGCCTACGTCAACGCCCACGCCCACGTCCACTCCCACGTCCAAGTACGCGTCCTATGTAAGTGTTACGCTCTTTTCCTTCCGGCTTCTTACGCTTTTGAAATGGGAGAAACTTATCTTTTTATTGTCTATAGTGCGGCCCTAAAGAGGATTGCTGCTGGAAAGACGGCAAAGCTTGCCAGAAGAAGCTGGGCAAAAGAAAATGCGGAAGGACTCAGACCGAAAATTACTGCAGAGATCACGGTGTTACGCTGGAACAGTGCGACGCTGATTGCTGCTCTGTTAGCAAAAAGCAGGGCATCGGCTGCCCAAAGAAGCCTTGGTTTCGTTGAGGCTAGTTGATTTGCTTTCAAAACGGTTTCGTATTGTGGCGGTGCGATGCTGGCATTTTCTCTGTTAATAAAGTGCCTGGAATCGCAGGTTAATGGTTAATGTGGATTTGTTGTATTTTTTGGTGTTTTTACTTAATGAGGTCCTCCGATTCGTGGAGAGTATCAAAGTTAGCTTTAATCCGCTTTACCCCTTACTTTCTATAAATGCAGAGAAGCCGGATTCATCACTTGCTTCGTTTTTCCCTTTCATCTTTTCCCATCAAAGATGAGCTGAATACTCTGCACGTACGTAAATGGCCCACACAAAAAAAGCAAAAACGTCCACATTATACGGGAGAATCATTAGCAGTTAAAAATGTGAGGGGCCCATTGCCTCCATGTGTTGGAGTTTAAAAGAGGAACCGTCTTTTTGCCCCCATATATTTAGACCTAGCCGGCCGGCCAGGAGCTAGGTTCTTGGCCGGATGACAACGTGACTCTGGTATGTACATGTTGGTTATCTCAATTGATTGGCGCGGACAGGAACTGTTTGTGGTGGAAGTGGCTGCGTGATAAGCGGTTTCTTTTGTTCTTCAACTATCGGGAGCCCGCCAACACTGTAAAATCCAGCTGGGCACAAGCACTGTAAATTGTACACTGGCTTCGATGCAGAAATTCCAAGAACGCATGCTCGCAGCCCGTTACGTGACCACCTTCAAAGGCTGCCCTGATACCCGCGATCCTGACCAGTCAGCAATTTTAATGTAGAATCTATGGATAATGTAGATAGCTGGGCTCGTCCCCGTAGGCCTTTCGTTAAGAAACTGCGGCAAGCTTTTTCAAGTGAGCTTGTGAAGGTTTAATAATCAGCCATGCTTTTTCAGATCAATGACTTGTTTCGAAGCCTATTATGCGGTTAAAGTCGCCCTTCCAAAAGTCGAACTGTGTCTGTTAAACCTCTTTGATGCCGCACTTTATGTTGTTCCTCATCTCCTTGACGACCATGTCAATCTTTTGCTGCCGGTATCATTCGATATGTTGAGTGCCCTGTGCTTGGAGAATCATAGTCTGGTCACCGTGGTGTACTTTCTTCTGGCTTTTGAATCCCCGCCTCCAAGTCAGACATAGCATACAGTGTAGTCGGATCCTTGGTGACACTGCTGTGCTTCTGTGCGACTTCATCAGCAAGCTCGAGATTTTATAGGGGCCGACTTCTTACCATCACATTCGTGTCGATTTGCGTACCTGGCTAACCTATTTCAGACCCCTCTCTTGAGCTTGCAATGAAATGAACTGTTCGGGAAACGCTAATGCTAGCTTTTCTACGACGGAGGTGAATATCGACGCTTACGGTTTACATCGAGACGGACTCGACAACAGCTGAATGGAGGACCAAACACTAGGCACCGGTCCATTTGACCATTGTGCGCACTTCCCCCGGAAAACTCATGACTGAGGTTTAAAGTAACCAGGAAGCATTTCATCTCAAATATGCTCAAGGAAACGCTACTGGGTTGAACTATATGTCGACAAGGCTCTGATGTTAACATGATTAGCACTGGCACCACTATAGTCCTACATGCGGCGGAGAAGAAAAGCTCTTCGGGTTTTCTGAACCCCGTTTCCATAATTCTCCATGGCCTTTTCGCAGCAGTCCTCCTATCTAGGCTTGTTTCGGCGGTTTGGCGGACTTGCTCAGGTTGTTCAAAGACTACGGCGCCAAGTTCAACATTTGCGAGCCATCAATGAGATCTCGTCCAGCTGGTCTGTTATTTAATACTTGATATATCCCCAAGCTTTTTGCCCAACAGTGCACGGAGTACCCATGTGGAATGCGGGCGTGTCTACGTTGCTGTCCTTGTAGCTTTCGCGCGATTAATACCAGCACAGTAATGATAAAAACGGCGGTTCTCTTCCAGACTATTGAGCATACCTCCAAACTGCTACTGCACCAGGAAGAAACATGATAGGTAAATTAAAGCCGATATCTATACCAATCGAGTGCCTAAAAACAGCGTAGAATGAGACGGTGTGCGGCCTTGATCTTCTATGTCAGCGCTCGGATAAAGCTGTTAAAGGATGTAAAATGCAAGAAAATTACCAATAAAAACATCAACAGGCTCGCACCTTTTAGACAAAGCTTCTCCCTAGTCGCTTGATAATCTCCTTTTTGCATTTATGGGTGTCATAATGAGAAAGAGCCAGCATTTGACAAGTTAACAACACTAAAACGAGCGGTATACTCCCCGCCCTCATATCCACCCCCAGGTATTCAACCATCGCTCTATATTTAGGCCTTTTCAAGCTTCTAATTTCCTCTGCCTCAAGATTTTGATAACGACCGTAGTCCCATTTTACAATGTCTTTAGTGACAGTGACTTCACATTGCCCCTTGACGCCGCCCATCGGCGATAGGAGCAGCTCCAGGGTCTGAACTGTCCTCTTTCCCGGGCTAACATAACCTTCCCCTGGACGAAGCGGGTCAAAAGCCTTATCGACTCCCACGAAGGTCACTACCGCTGAAGAAACCTGCTTGGTACCATTTTTTTGTGAGCTCAATGTCTGTAGTGCTTGTGCAGCGCCCTGGATTTTCGATCCGGCCGTATATATTTCATTCCTTATGCAACAGCTCCGACTCATGGCTAGCACATCGATACCAGTACCCTTGTGGTTAAAAACGGTAGGTATCCATACAAGCGGGCCAAAAAATAAGGTTATAGGGGTTGTGGGGCAACGTCAAAAGACATGGTTACGTCGTTCGGATTCTTTTGACGCTGAGTACGACATTGCATGGACGCGAACCTTGTCGTTTTTTTTTTTTTTTTTTTCTTCCGAGTGGAGAGCAAATCTCTAACCCACACGGACTTCGGGCCCATCCCACAGTCCCGTAAAGCTTGGAGGCTAAGGTTACGGACTTGTTAGAGTGGCTGTCTCCCCATTGTTTGCCAAAGTTCTAATGCAATTTCCTTGAGGGGCTTGAACAGCCATTGGCGGGACTAATGTCTTGTCAAGCCACCTGCCCTTATCCGTGATACATCGTCAGGAGCCCTCACAGACTGGGAAGTAAGATTCTGGAATCCATCCCAAAAGTGGTTGGAATGAGCGGCTCAGTCCAATCGGCTGGCCCCAGCACGGTAAGTGGGATGGACCGCGATTCACAAGAAAGATTAATAAATATGAATGTATTCAGTTGAAGCAGCTGGGACAGTGGTTAGCTCAAGACAACAGTGAATGGTGCCTCCGGTAGGCCACTACACCGTTAGACAAGGTCCCGGCCGCAGAGGTTTATCCGCAACCGGGAGAGGCGCAGGAAGAATTGCTGGCGGCTCACAAGTATTTTCCAACAAGGAGAAAAAGCGCCTTTGAGAGTCACCAGGCTCGGAAAGAACCATAAGGAGGCGGCAAATCATCTGCACTGGAAAAGGGGGACCATTGGCAGGTTCATCAGTGATCACTATAGCCGAGGAACTGAAGATGGCAGTCGTCTGTAGTAGTCTCAAGGAAATGCGGCGGGGATGTAGGTTCTGGTTCTTTGTAGAGTTCAGTTCCGGGTTAGAAAGTACCTGTGTGAAACGGGTCCGAAGCCGTCTGGCGCAGAGTATTGAACGACGAGGCAGGAGAGCACCCTGGAGTGGAAATTATCTTTTGCTTGACCGCCACGGACAGCATCCAAGCCTGTAGACTGCCGTATGTGCGTGGATAGAGAGATTCGAGGCGATTACTGCGAGGCGCACCGATTTCGATTTGGATTTAGTCGTTGGATCCGGCTTTATGGAGGTGATCGCACCGGATCACGTCAATCACACCCGATAGCTCATCCAGAGCTTCACTGGGACGAACGCTCCTAGGGAAATATCCGGATGTGCGTCGAAAGCCATGTCAATCCTCATGATTCGCCCTATAATGCGGAGCAATCGGGTGTTACTCCATGACAGGGTACCGGCGGCCAGGATTCACAGCGTGTAGACAGGCAGTGTAGGTCACGTCACATCTGTCCGTAGGAGCCCACGTGAGTAAGACTCTCGGAGAGTATAGTTATTGGTCACAGCTGACGAATACACCTCCAAAAATAGTATCGCGTAGGCATTCTTTTGTAATGGGCGTAGGCGCCTTAACGCGCAAGAAAGGCTGGTTCGGGATTTGGCACATAGCTTTGTACCTGCGGGAATATTCTGAGTCGCGTCGGACATTTGCGGGAGCTAGCCAAAAGCTTGGTCAGAAAGCGAGATGTTCTAGACTTGAAAGGTGACAGGGTAGGGGCTGCGTTTTCGATATATACTTTTCTATTCCTTGACAACCCGCGACACGCGACCTTACGACTAAGGCCTGCCAAAACCCGCCCATGGAGGCCCGCGCCGGCCCAAGTAGGTGGGTCGGGGGGCCCGCGGGTAGATTGTAATATTTATGGGGGGGCCCAACCCGGCCCAAATTTGAACGCGGGTTTTTTTGGCAGCCCGCGGGCCCCCGTGGGTAAAATCCGTAAATACGTAAATATTTTAAAATTAATATTTGTAAAATTCCGAAGGAAATTATACTAAAATAAACGTAATATAAAATAATATATTTTCCAATATAATTATTATTATTATTATTATTATTATTATTATTATTATTATTATTATTATTATTATTATTATTATTATTATTATTATTATTATTATTATTATTATTATTATTATTATTATTATTAAAATTATTATTATTATTATTATTATAATTATTATTATTATTATTAATTTTTGTTTTTTTTCGTATATAATAAATTAAATTATAGTAAAAATAAAAATAATAAATATTAATTGTAATATTTTTTTTATTAACCGAATATAAAATACGAAAAAAAACAATTTATTTAACAGTATTTTACATTTAAAAATTCCTTAAATTACGCCTATACGATATATTATTCCGTACCCGTTTTAACGCCCTGGTTGGAATTTTTATGAAATTTTGCTATATTTTAATTTAATTTAAATGGAAATAAATAATATAGGTATACGGTTAATATTAACCCGAATTAGGGTATTATTAACGGTTATTTCGATAATATTATTTTTATCGGAATTAAAATTATTATTTAATTTACCCAAATTGTGGATAAAATCGACAAATTCCGTAAATTTATCGTATTTAGTTTTTTCGTTTTCCGGATTTAAATATTTGTTTTTTACGATAATAGTTTTAATATCGATTAAAAAAATAAATTTTTTTTTAATCGAAATATAAATAATAATATAATTGCGAATGGTAAATAAATTTAGAAAATATTAATTAAAACCGATAAAATTACCTAATTATAATTATAAACGTTCGATAAAAATTAAAATAGTAGGTATAATTAAAATATCGCGGGTAATTTGGGCGAATTTTGGAAATTTTATTTTATATATAACCTATTAATTGAAAATATTATTATCGTTTTTTATAATTAAATATAAATAAAAATTAATATATATAATTATCCATATAATTATCCGTATAATTATTTATATTTTGGATTATAATAAAATTAATATATTACGTATTTTGTATTAAAAATATTTTAATTTTTAACCGGATATTTTTTTCGACGGATCGATTAATAGGGTATAAAAATTTTATCGGGTTTAAATTTTAATTGTTTATATATTTGGATTTTTTCGGATTTGGTTTACGTTATAAAATAAATAAAACCGGGTTAATACCCGGTTAAATTAATTTTTTTTTCGGGTAGAAATTCGGATTTCGTTTTTTCAAATATAATTCGGTTAAACGTTTAATTTTTTTAACGATTAAATCTTTTACGGGTTAGTTAATATATTTTATATAATACCGTAAACGGTTTTTTCGGAAATTTGTACGCGTCGGGGGAATTAAAATAACGGTTAAAAAATATAATTTTTTAACGTGGTAACTATTACGATCAAGGTATCGGGGTAACTTATTCTTATAATAAAATACAATGGGTTAAAGCAACTGAACGTCTTAACTGGGTAATTGGGTATTTTCAATAATTGGGGTAAAATTATAATCGGTTTTAAATAAATATTAAGGTTAATTAAAATTTAATTACTGCTAAACAATCTTAAAATCGAATTTATTTACATAGTAATAAACGTATTTTATATAAATTATATTCCAAATATAATTATAATAATTACCTAATAATTTTAATAATTATTACTATTGTAATTTCCCCTAATCATTTAAAAATCCAAATAATTACCTTTTTTTAGTAATTACGTAATATTACGTAATTGGTCCTTTACGTAATCCTATTTTTTACCGGTCGGTATTTCCTTTAACCGAATATTATTAAAAGGGGTGTAACCCCATTTGGCCTTTTTGGTACCGGCCCAACTATTTGGTCGTAATATTAGATTTCCTTTCTTTTGGCCAAATCCCTTTGGTTTTAAATAATTTGTATTTTTTTAATTTTTGTTTTTTAAATTTATTCCTTTTTTGCTAATTTTTTCGCGTTATATCTAATCGCGTAATTAAATCGAAATTTAATCGTTCGTCGACCGTTCGTTGCGATAACCTTTTTTTTGCCTTTATTTTATCGCTAGTAGAAATGCTTTTTTATTCCGTTTATTAATTTCGGGAAATTTTTCGTTATTAAACTTTTTCCCGGGATTTTGTTCGCTATACGGAATATATTCGTTTAAATTTGTCGTATTGCGATATTTTCGGAATATTTCCGGAATTTTTTCGTCGAATTATTTCCCAATATTCGCGTTTTAAATCGGAATTAAAAACCGTTAAAAAGGCGAAAAGGGCCGCGGATTTTAAAGTAAAACGTTTGCGGAAATAAAAAAAATTGTAATTTAAAAAAATAATGCGGGCTATATTTCGTGGTATCGATAATTTGGAGGAATTAAATCGGGTGGAACGTAAGGAGGTAAAATAGGAAAAACGGCGGTAATTAGCCGAAATCCTTTTTAAAATATCCCTAAAATCGTTTTTTCCGGATTCCAATTTTATTTGGGATTCGATTTTCCCGATAAATCCTTTAAATCCTTTTTTATTAAATAAAATAAATATTTTTACGCAATATTTAATTGGTAAATTATCCCGTTTATATATTCCGATTCGTAATATGTATTAATTATTTTTTTATAAGTTCGTTTAATGGTATAATTTCGAATTTTAATCGGTTTTTAATTTTTGGAAATGGTAAATAATATTTTTTTAAGTTTTCCTTTTTTTTTGGCTAATTTATTCGCAGTTTCAATTTTTAATAATATTCGCGAAACGGTTTTTGGTAATTTTAAAAATGGTTAAAAGGTTTCCAAATATTCTTTTTATACCTATAATTTTTCCATTTAATAAAATATTTTATTTCGCCGTAATTTCGTCTATAATCGAATATTCGTTTTATTTTATAGGTTTTTTATACGTTAATTTCGATTATTTTTTATATAATAATGCCGTATAGTGCTAATTTTAATAATAATATATGGAATGTTGGATAAATTTTTATAATATTTGGTAACGATAATCGGTAATTGGTATCGCTAATTTTTTTGTTAATTTTAAAAAGTCCAAGTTTTTTAAAGTTTAATTTACTATTTGGTCGCTATATTTTAATATTACGTCGAATAAGGTAAATATTATTTCCCTTTTTAAAAAATAATCCTTTTATCCGATACTAATTGGCGTATTTTATTATTTTTTCTCGTACGAATTTTAATTCCTATTGGAGTTTTTTATATAGCTATCGTAATTCGTTTACTTATTTATCGGCCCGTAATACCGTAATAATTATTTTGGGTTTTCCGTACGTTATAGGGTTAAATCCGTAATTGGCGTAAAACGGGGTTATTTTGGTATTTTCGTTTTTTAAGCTATTATAGGCGAATTATATTGTAGGTAATAATCGTACCCAATCGTTTTATTTATAATTTACGTAATATTTTAAATATTATTCGAATATTTAATTGGTTGGTTTTATTTATCCGTTTATTTGGGGGTAAAATGCTATTAATAATTTATAATTAATTTTTAACTGTTTTATTAATAATTTCCAAAATTTTAATGTAAAAAATTTATTTTTATCGGTAACGATGTTTTTTGGTAATCCGTAATTGTTAATAATTATTTGTAGGAATATATAGGCGATTTTTTCGGCATTATTACTTTCCTTATATGGTAGGAAATAAGTATATTTGGTAAATTTATCCATTATAATTAATATATTATTATATTTGGTTCGTATAAATGGTTTTTTTAAAGGTGGTAATTTAACGATAAAATTTATAATAATGGTTTACCAGGCTTTATTAAAAACTGGTAATGGTTATAATAACCCATAAAATTTATATTTTGCGGATTTATTTTTAGCATAAAATTCGCAATTTTTAATGGTTTTTCGGACTTTTTATCGTATTTTTTTAAAATTATGGTATTGTTTTAGCCGTTTCCATATTTTGGAAATTTTTTGGTATCCGTGGGCTTTATTTTCGTGGATTTTCCGTATTTCTTCTGGTATAATTATTATATTTATTATTATAAGGCTCCGATATATTGGTAAAAGGTTTCCGTTTTCGTCCGTTATAAAAATAACGCGGGTTTTTTTTAATACCGTATTTTCGTGGTTTGGTTTTCGGTTAAAGGCGTCGGCCCTGCCGTTTTCTGTTTTTTTTCGGTAAATAATTTTAAAATGGAATTTTAATAGGAATTTTAACTATTTAATTTATCGTTTGTTTGATACCTTATTAGTAGTAAAATAGGTTAGATTTTTGTAATCCGTATAAATTAATATTTCGTATTTAATTCCGGATAATTGGGGTTTTTATTTTTCGAATATTCGAATAATAGCCATAAATTTTTTATCGTATATTTAATAATTAAATTTTGGTCTATATAATTTTTATAAAAAAAAAGCGCAAAAGTATAATCTTTTTTTTCCGTTTTGTTGGTTAAATTATTTTCCGATCGTATAATCGAATACGTTAATTTCGATTTCGAATAGTTTCGTTAGGTTTGGTATTTTGAAAATTGGTTTTCGGGTTATTACGTTTTATAATTATTTAAAAACCTATTACGTTTATTCCGTCCATTGGAATTTTAGGTCTTTTTTAATTATATTGGTTAATAGGGTAATAATCGCGCCGTATCCTTTAATAAATTTTTTGTAAAAATTTACAAATTCGAAAAAAGTTCGAATATTTTTTACGTTTTGCGGTTAAAATTATTTTTTTACTGTTTAAATTTTCGATTTTTCCATCCTAATTTTTCCAAAAGCGATAATATATTTTGAAAAATTAATTTATTTGTTGTAAAAAAGGTATTTTTTTAATTTAATTAAAAATTTAACGTTTTATAATTTTTATAAAACCGTATAAACGTATTTTTTATATTTTTTTAACGTTTTGGAAAAAATAAGGATATTATTTAAATAAATAATAACGAAAATATTTAGGTATTTTTTAAAAACGTAATTAATTATAATTTGGAAAATTATTAGGGCGTTAATAAAACCGAAAAGCATTACCAAATATTCGCAATATTTTCGTTTAATACGGAACGCGGTTTTCCATTTTTCGCTTTTTTTTATACAGATTAAATTATATATTTTTTAAAATTTAATATCGTAAATTATTATATTTGGTAAAATATATTTCGAAATTTTCCTGTTAGTGGAAATGGGTAATAATTTTTAATAATAATATCGTTTAATTATTTGTAATCTACGTATAATCGTAATTTTCCGTTCTTTTTTGGTACGAAAAAAATCGGGTATTTTATTAATAATATCGATAATTTAATATAACCTTTTTTAAAATTTTTTGCGAAATATTCGTTTAATATTTTTATTTATATTGGGTTTAAACCGTATATTTTGTGGAATTTCGGTTAAATTTTTTTCTTAAATGGTATTTCGTAATCGAACGGGTTATATTCGGGTAATCCGGTTTCGAATTTTTAATTAAATAATCGTATATAAATTTGGTATTTTTTTAATATTTTGCCGTTTTTAGTTTGTCCGTTTATATTTGGTATTATAAAATTGGATTGGTTTTAGCCTGTAAATAATCGTTTTTTTTCCGATATTAATTCCGGGGTTGGTTATTCTTTTTGTAAATACGCCATTTATTTGGTTTGGTTCGTCCGTATTTTACGTTTTTTGTATAAATTCTTTTATATTGGAGGTCGTTTAATAATTAAATATTTTTTCCATTACATTTGGCCGATTATCTAATTTATCCTGGGGTTATTTTTTCTAAACCAAAAAATTTTTAAAATTATATTTTTATTTTTTATTTTCGTAATATCCAAAATAATTTATTCCTTTTATCCGTAATTTTCCATTTAAAAATATACGGTTTTTATTTCGATAATACCGTTTCCGTATAAAATTACCTTTTTTTCCACGGTTTACAATTAATATGGTTTTTTTTTATTACCAAAATATTCGTCGTTCCGTTACAATTTTTGGTAATATATAATTATTTTGTATTTTATTATCGAAAAATGTTCGTATGGGTTTTTTATCGAATCGTATATTAAAAAATATATATTCGTATTTTATTACCGTATTTTACGTAACGTTTAGGGTTTTTTATTCCGTTTTTATCGTCGCCGTTCGGTACCCTATACCGTTTGGCTGCTTTAATTTTTTAATTTATTAAATTCGCGTCGGGGGTCTTTGTTTTTTTTATTTTTAGGTGCGAAATTATTTTTCGTTTTAATTTCGTCGAATAAATATTTAGTTGGTATAAATATTTTTCGTATATTCGTAGGTATTTGTTTATTTTTTATTTTCGGATCCTATATAACCCTAATTATAGGTATAGGTATTTGGTATTATTATTTTCGTACGTACCAATCCTATATTTTAATTAATACGTGGATTTTATATATATTGCGAATATATTCGTATTATGGAAAATTTGGTTGGTTATAATATATTATAAGGTATTCGTCGTTAAACGTAAAAATAATTGTTAATTTATCCCGTAATTTAATTTTAATTTCCCAATTGGGTAATTTTTCGGTCGTATAAATTTCGTTAATCCCGGTAATTAATTGTTGTCGAAAAAAAAAATTGTAGTAAATTTTTTTGCTAAAATGGATTTTAAAATTATTTCGGAAATATTCGGCCCAAAAAACGCGGGGATATTTCGGATATTTAACGTTAAATATTGGGTGGTTTTTAAACGTGGAATTAGGGTTTTTTATAAAGTTTTATTTTTATTATATTAAATTATATTTTGGAAATTGGATTAATTGGTTATTTCGGTATAAATTAATTTGTTTTTTATCGTATTTATAGGGGTCGTTGGTTTTTTCCGCGTTGTAACGGTTTGGAACTATTTTTTTTTTATCGTTGGAATTTTTTTTTAAAGCGTTATTGGAAAATTTTTCCGTCGAAAATTGGTTGGTTATTTTAATATAATAGGTTTGTCCCAATAATTCCGTATCGGATTTTTCCGAAACGTTTAAATCCGTAAATTCGGGTAATATAGCGTTTTATCGGTATAAATTAATTAATAACCTTATTTTTATAGGTATTCGGTTTTTTATTACTAATATTCGGGTATTTTTTAGTTTTTAAAAATATTATTTTACGTCCATTTTAAAATTATTATAAATTATATAATTATCGTCGTAATAAATAGTCCAATTTATTAGGTTATATTAATTAGGCTGTACCTGTTGGTAATTTGTAGCGTTAAATTCTCGTATTTTTTCGGGTTTACTTTTAAAATCGAGGGTAAAACCGGGGATATTATTCTAATTTCCGGGGCAATTTTTAACGATATACCCTATTTTATTATATTTAAAACATTTGCCATTTTTGGGATTTTTGCGAAATTTTTTATATTATATTGTATTAAGGTTTATAAATCCGTTATACGTCCCGTATAAAGTGTTATATTAACGAGGCGGTTTGGGGTGTTAATATTTGCGTCCGGTATTGGTTTATCGCAAAATTGGGCCCTATACGCTGCGTTTTTCGCGTCGTTTCAGCTTTTTTTTATATTATCGGTTATTAATTTTAACTATTAATTTTACGTATTCGGTTAAGGTATCGGGTCGTTTTTTTTTAACCAATTTATTTTTAATTTTTTTTTTAAATCCCGTATAAAAACGTACCATTAAAATTTCGGGGCCCTATAATAATTTGGCGGTAATTTATCGGAATTTATTAATATATTTAAATATCGATTTAATTTAAATAAAACGTACCAATTTACGTTTAACCGTACGTTTTTTATTTAAATTACCGAATACTTTCCTAAGGTATTTTTCGAAATTATCGTAATTGTCGAAAATACGGTTGGTTTTAATTTTACGGTTTTTTTCCTTTTTATAATCCAAATAATTTCGTAAAATGGGTTCGAACCAGGCGAACGCGTCGTTTTTTAAAAACGAAATTACGTAAATAATTTTATTTATATCGTTATCGAAATTATTTTCGTTAAAATGTAAATAGGCCCGGGTTTCCGTAAAAAATTCCTATAAAATATTTATAATACCGTTAAAAAACGTAGGTAAAGGATATTTAATATTATTTTTATTAATTCGGTTAATTTATTCGGTTATTCGTTTTTGGAATTATCGATTTTCGGTTTGGAACGTCGCGACCATTTAACGTAAGGCGTTAACGTTGGCCGGAACGTTGGTAATAAAGGGGGTTTAAAGGGTGGTCCTATTGGAAAATATTATATTGGCGGTATTGCTCGGTATATTTTAAAGCAAAATATTAAATAAAAATAATCAAAATATTACGATTAAAATATTGGGGTAACCTGTTTTATAGTAAAATATAGTAGGTTAAAACAATTAAACGTTTTAATTGGGTAATTGGGTATTTTTAATAATTGGGGTAAAATTATAATCGGTTTTAAATAAATATTAAGGTTAATTAGAATTTAATTATTATTAAACAATCCTAAACTCGAATTTATTTATATGGTAATAAGCGTATTTTATATAAATTATATTCCAAATGTAATTATGGTAATTATCCAATAATCCCAATAATTATTACTATTGTAATTTCCCCTAATTATTTAAGGATCCAAATAATTACCTTTTTTTGGTAATCACGTAATGTCACGTAATTGGTCCTTTACGTAGTCCTATTTTCTGCCGGTCGGTGTTTCCTTTAACCGAATGTTATCAGGAGGGGTGTGACCCCACCTGGCCTCTCTGGTACCGGCCCAACTGTCTGGTCGTAACAGTAACGTTAAATTAAATCGATATATTTATCCAATTTTATTCGCGCCGTTAAAATTGCGGTTTTTAAATTGGTATATTATCCCGTTTGTAAATATTTTCGAATTTTTAAATAAAATTTGCGTTTAAAATTAGTAAAAATTATACCGATAATTTTTAATCCAAATAATACGTATATAATTATTTTTATTTTATTTACCTTAAAAATATTGGTAAAAATCGTTATAATTTTAATTGTCGTTAATAAATATTTTAAAATAATCCAATTTTTGTTAAAAATTCGAAATTTAGCTAAAATGGTATTAACCGGATCGTTTTAACCATTTGGCGAAATAAAATATTATTAAATAAATATTTTTATAATTTGACAAAATTAAAAAAATACGCGTAATAGTTAAAATAATTAAATTTTATTTAATTTGGATATTTTTAATTAATAATCGAAAACCTTTAAATTTATATTTACCGGTAAATTATTGCAAATTGCAAAAGATTTTTATCCATTTGGGGTTTTAATAAAATAAAACCGCCAAATATTTTAATTAATATAAAATATTTGGTTAAATAATATTCGAATTATTTAATATATTGGTATTATTTATTTAAACGATAATATATTTTGGAAAAATATCCTACGTTTTATTTTCGTCCGTATTATTAATAATTAAATTTTCGTCGTTATAAAAATTAACCAAAAAAACGCGGAAATTTATTTTGGTAATATGGAAATTTTAATATATAGCCTTTTTTACAAATTGTAAAACGTAAATTATATAAAATAATTGGGAAATTTTTAATTATATTTATAATTGGGGATTATAAGCCTAAAATTCCGCCGTTACGTTATTGGCGCGAAAATTAAATATATTATCGGCCGTAATAGCCAATATTTTACTTTTTAATTTATATTTTATAATGGTTTAGGCCGTAAATTTTGTTAATCGTTTTTTCGTTTTATTGGCGTTAATTATAATAAAATCCAAAATAATATAACGGCGTATTTAATTATTATTTACGTAAACGGTTATAATATTCTAAAAAACGTATTTTAAATTTGGGCTGGTTTACCCGTTAATAATTAAAGATATTTTCCCTTTTTGGGAAATATTGGCTAATATTTGGGTAATAATATTTTTAACCATTATTTTGTATTTTTTGGTAAATGTTTGTAGCGAAGGGATTTTTTATTGGTCGTTTCGGGTTTGTACAAATAATTTAAATTCCGAATCGTATATAATATTAAATTTTTTCCGTAACGAAATATAAAATTGGACGTAGGATTTTTCGATTTTATTTTTCGAATATTATTATACGTTTTTGGTTTATACGAATATATAATATTTTATTAACGTTACGTAAATAAAAAAATAATATATAAAATAAATAAATTTAAATTGTAATGGATGGTTATATAAATAATTATATGGATAATTATATTTTTTTAAAAAAAAATAATTTACCAGCCGAAAATCGACGTTGGTTAATATAATATTACCGGACGTTGTTTAAATTTCCGATTTTTTTCGGATATAGGTAATAATATTATAATACCGTATAAAAATATTTATTCCGTTATATTATTATTAGCTTTTTTTATTAAATTGGGGATATTTTAATATTTGTATATATTATTTATAAATAACGTATAATTTGCCGTTATTTTGGGAAAATTTTTATTGGTAAAATTTCCAAATTTTTACCAATTTGGGTTTTTAGAACGTTTTTAAAATTAAATTAATTTTATTTTTTTTTGGAATTTAACGGCGAAACCAGGAATTAGTAACGAATAAATTAAAAAAATTGTTTTATAATTTAAAAATATATAAATAATAAACGTTATTTTTTCCGCCGTTTATTATAGGTTTATTATAATTTGTAAATTTGTAATTTGTAAATAACGTAACGATAAATTCCGTTTCGGTATTTTGGTTAAAATTTAAAAGGAAATTATTTTCGTTCGAATTTACGTTAAATCGACGTTATACGGGCGTTTTTACGTTCGAAATTTTATCGTAAAATTTATTAATAAATTTAATATTTGGGAAAAATAATTTCTCGATTAATTCCCCTAAAAAATTTGTTAATTTATTTATTATAATTATATAGTTAAAAATTAAAAAAAAAAAAAAAAATAACGATCGGTTTATAATATAAAACGTTAAAAAATCTTTTATCGATTTAATTCGTTCGTTTAAAATTTAATATGGAATTTTAAATAATCGATATCGGATTTATTTCGGTTAACTTTTTTTTTTTAAAATAAAAAAAAAAAGAAAATTTGGAAAATTGACGAACTTTTTTTTTTTTCAAATTATCGTTATTATTTGTATAATAAATTATAATACGAATAAAATAAAAATATCGCGGATAATTATCGGTTTTTAAATAAAAATTTCCAAATATTAAATAAATTTTTACCTATTTAATTTTTATTTTATATTAATTAATCGAAATTAGATTTTTTATTTTTATTAATCGTATTTAATTTATACCGTTAAATCCGATCGAATAATTAAATTTTCGATTATCCGTTCGATTACGAAAAATACCAAAAATACCACCCCCGGATATAATTTTATTCCAAAATTTAATTATAAAACGAGGTCGAACGAAAAAAATTACGAAAAAAACGACGGAAAGTAAATTACCAATTCGAAAAAATGGCCGTATTAATAATCGAATAGTAAAAAAAGGATAATAAACGAAAAATTGTGTAAAACGATTTAAATTTGGAAATAAATATAAATTATAATGGTTATATTGGATGGTTATATATTAATATATTATTTTAATTATTATATTAAAAAATATTCGCCGTTTATAATTTAGTACGGATTTATTAATACCCAAAATCGTTTTTTAACGTATAATAAGGGATTTAATAAATACGGTTGCGTTTTACGTTCGTTTATATATTTAAATTAAAATTTTAATGGTTTTATAAAAAACCGGGGAAATATTTTTAATATAATTATTTACGGTTTCGAATTTGGTTGTTATTTACGCCAAACGGGTTACGGTATTTACCAAAAATATATTTTTTATCCGATTTATTTTATAAATAATGGGGTATAAAATAAAATTTTAATAAATAATATTTACCTATTTTTATATTTATTTACCTGTATATTTTTTTATTTATTTAAATTATATTCGTTTTATTTATTTTATTTGTTTAAATTGGTTAAAATATGTTAGTTTATTTAACGCAAAATTATAAATAAGAAAAATTTTTAATTTTAATTTTTTTTATTAATTTTAAAAGGGGTTGGAAAATAAAAACCCTTTTTACCGTTAAAATTATATTATATTAATTTTAATAGTTATTATAATTTAATTTTCCATATTTTAATTTTAAAATATAAAAAAATCCCGTAATTATTTATTATAACCGTATTTGGGTATAATTTTATATTGTAGGCAAAAAATTTCCTTTAAATTTTTTAGGTATTTTATTGTAAACAGGTTTTATAACCAATATTTGTAATTTTTTTATTTTTTTATTTATTATTTCGTTAAAATTAGGTATTCCAACCTAATTGGCGGTAATAAATAAAAATATAATTTATTCCTGGGTATTTTTTTAAATAATTATTCGGTAAATTATTCCAATCGATTTGTTAAATATATTTATATATATTTTATAAAACGTTTATTTGGCCCAAATGCGGCGTATAGGGGTTTTACGATTAAATATTTTATATGATTTTTACGCGCGGAATTTGGCGGTATTTATAATGTAAATATAATTTATAATTAAAGGTTTGGGCACGTTATAATAAATAAAAACGCGTAATAGGGTTTTTTTAATAAAGGTAAAAAATTAAATAGGCGTAAAATAAACCGTTTTATATTATAATTGTTAAATTTGGTATTATAATTTTTAATTTGGGGAATATTTATTTTGTTTTATTTTCGAATATTTGGTATATTTGGTTTATATTATAATTATAAACCGTAATATTTTTTGCCCAATAATATATTTTGGTAGCTAAATACGTAATTAAAAAATGCTAATACCGATATATAATATAATAAACGGAACTACGTATTATTTAATATTGTTAATTAAAAAAAATAATAACCATTTTATATAATTATTAATTATTTATTAATTTAACTATTTTTGTTTAGAAAAGCGTTAATATATTACCAAAATAGGTGATTTTGTGGCGAATTTGGCGTATTATTTTACCAATTTTTATAATATTAATAGGCGAAATATTTTTAAAGAAGTTGTAAAAAATTTAACGGACGAATTTATTTATTTTACTTTAATAATTGGTTTGTTATAATAATAAAATAACGACCATTTTTTTTTATTTAGGTATTGTTTTTTCAATTTTTTTAATGGGGATTTAAAAAAAAGTTTCGAAAACGTTTTCCAAATCGTTAAAATTATTTACGTTTTCCTAATATTTGTTATTAATTGGAACGGGGGTGCGTATTTTTAAACCAAATTTGGATTGTAAATTTTTCCAATATTAATTTTAACGTTTTTTAAATAGTTATAAAAAATGGTTATTACAATTTTATTATTTTAAATAATTATATGGGATAATTATTTATTTTTTGGCAATAAATTTTGCTTTAAATTTATTTTTTATTTATTTTTATTTAAATTTAGTCGACGTTATATATTTATAACCAACGCGTAATTTCGATTTTTACCGCGATAATATTATATTAAATTGTTTGCGCGCGCGGTTTACGAATAATTTAATTTTATCGCCATTATTTGTTTATTTTTTAAATTTTTTATTGCGGTTTTGTAAATTTTGGGTTTTGCGACCGATATTATTATTTATTTTACGTTTGGGTATTATTTTTGGTTAATTTTTAATTATAATTAAAACTATTGTGGAAAATGCAAATTTTTACCCATATTTGCTAATAATATTTATTTTTATAAATGGTGGTTTTTTTAATATAAAACAAAACCGCGATCAAATTGTAAAATTGTAAAATTTGTAAAAATTTAAAATTTTTATTGTTGCAATTAAATTTTAAAATTCGGAAATTTTTTTACAGGCGGTGCCTTTTTAATTGGGTTGGCTTTATATCCATCCCGTATTTTATCCAATTAGGAAAGCGTTATTGTTTAGAAAATTTTTTACGTTAATTTTAAATCGGGTTTAATTTTGTTTTTTTATAATTTTTTTTTTTTTTTTTGGTAATTGCGTAATAATTTTCGGTTTTTTACCCGATTATTTATCCAACCCCAATTATTACCGATTTAAATCGTTTATTTGGTAATTATTTTTTATAACCATTTTATTATTTAATTTTAATTAATTATAATATTTTCCCTTTTATATTTTATTTTCGTTAAAACGTTTCGTAAAATTTTTAAAATAAAAATAATACGCAAATTTTATACGGGTAAAACGCCTAAAATACCTTTTAAAACCGCGGATAAAGAAGGTATTACCAAAAAACGTAAAAATATACGTTTTAAACCCGATAATATATTTTTATTTTCCTATTATATATTTAATTTATTTATTTAATTTTATTTTAATTATTATTTTACGGGAAATTTAAAAAATATAGCGAATTTTCGATTTAATTATTCCTAAAATATTTTTTTAACGTTTGGTCCGAAAAATTGCCCACGAATATTTACTTAATTGCAGGTTTTTTACGTTTATTATCGCGGTTTTGTAAAAAATTATTAAAACGTTTTTTATTAATTTTTTTATTGGTAAATCTTTTTATTTTTTTACGTTATAATTATTTATTATCATTATTTTAATATAAAATAATTTCTAATTTTTGCGTTATATACGTTCGCCGTATTATTATTTAAATTAAAAATATAAATTTTATTAAATTTATTTTTAATATTATAAATAATTGGACGTATCCGTACGTTAATATATAATTTAAATTTATATTTTATAATATTATACCCGTTATAAATGGTTTTAAACCTAAAAAAAAAATAAACGAACCGCCCGTTTTAATATAAATAAATTTTTTGGTTAAAAATTATTATGGTTTTTTATTACGCGACGCCCGCAAATAAACGGAAAAATAAATGGTAAAATTTTTATTATTAAATAATATATTATCCCGGAAAAAATTTCCAAACCTAATTTTAAATTTTCGGTTAAAAATTTATTTCCGGTTTAAAAAAAAACGAATTAAATATTTCGCCGTTTAAATTATTTAATTTTATTTTTTATATTATTAAAAAATTTTTTAACGATAACGAAAAATTTTTTAACGATAACGCCAAATCCGACCAAAATAAAAAAAAAATTAATTTATTATTATATTTAAAAAAAATAATAATACGTTTTATTTTAATTTAATAATTTAATATAATATAAAATAATTATAAAAAATAATTACAATTTTTTAAAATTTACGTTATTTTATTTAATTAAATATACAAATATTTTATTTTTTCCAATAATTTTTTCGTAAATTTTGAGTTTGTATAAAGCCCGCGGGTTACCCAATTCGGGCCAAACCCGCGAACCCGCGGGCCCCTATTAACCCGCTAAAAAAACCCATGGGCCCTTACGGGCCCCCATTCCAGTCCTATGGGTTAATGGGCCGGGCCGGGCCCCCAAGCTTTTCGGGCTTTGGCAGGCCTTATTTACGACCTGTGCGAGTAAGCGCCCGAATATTCTAGATTTAGCAACCATGGGGCGATCCCCAAGTAGGAGTCCATTACCTCAAAAAGCTAGACACTTTCAAATTCACNGGGGGGGGGGAAGCTTGAGGTAAGGATGACACCAGAACCAACATCGCTGTCGCCCGCCATATAAATGACATAAGAATGCGAAACTCCTTTCAGCCGGTTCCAGCCTCTGTGGCTAGAAAAGGTATAATACTGAGATTGCACTACACTTTTGGGCACGCCATCAAATTCAAAACTAGATCGGGGTCATGGTTGGCACTGCCTCCCTCGGCAGCTCCCTTTACCTCAAGTTACATTCCACTGATTAATGCTGCACATATCTGATCTCTTTGTTGGATTAGGAACGGAATCTGGGCCGGGGTATCATCAAGATGTCTCACCATGAAAGCGAAAAGGAGCCTCCCAAGGAGCAACAGTATCCAGGTAAGCCGGTGGTTATCGCGCCAGATTCTTTCATCACAATGAATACAATTTTAACAATTTAATGTGTTTCTTGAACAAAGTCAAGTGGTACCGATCTACTTCTACAAACATCACCATCCTTGGTCTCTGCAATTTAGCAGCCCCTGGGATATGGTCAGCGATGAACTCCCTCGGAGCCGGAGGGGCCGCGCGGCCCGAGCTCATCAACACTGCAAACTCTCTCACATTCTGCCTGATGGTCGTGTCTTGTTACTTTTCAAGCGCTATAGTCAGATATATCGGCATCAAGGGAGCGCTGACTTTTGGAACGTACGTCTTTTTTTTTCACCCCCACTTTCACCCATGCGCACATGCACGAATGCAAGCACACCTTTTCATCTCTCCTATTCTAAGATTATACGCACGCACCCATACACAGAGTCGGCTTCGCCCCCTTCGCGGCAGGTCTTTACGCCAACAACCGCTTCGGTAACGAATGGTTCGTCATAGTCGGCGCCGCTATTTGCGGTATATCGGCGGGGGTCTTTTGGATGGCCGAGGCCGCCATCGCCATCGCATACCCGGAACCGTGGAAACGAGGCCGCGCCATCGGGTACTGGCTCACCTACCGACTCGGTGGGCAAATCATCGGCGGCGCCATCAACCTGGGACTAAATGCCCAACGTAACAGCGCTGGCCAGGTCTCTTATAATGTATTTCTTTTCTTTATCGCCATTCAGGCCACCGGTCCCCTGATTGCCATATTTTTGAGCAGCCCGGATCAGGTGCAAAGAAAGGATGGCAAAAGGGTCGAGTTGGCTATTACGCAAAATTGGTCGACCGAGATTAGGGAGACTACGAGGTTGTTTTTTACACCCAAGTTTCTACTGTTGGTGCTTTGGATCGGGCAGGCGGTGTTTTCTGAGGCAGTTTTCTTTACTTATATTGCGCGTAAGTATGCTTTCCTTCCCTTCTCAATCTTGTCCGTCTCGAAAGATTTGAAACTGGCAAAAACACTGACAAACCGAATCTAGTGTGGTTCAGCGTGCGATCCCGAGCTCTTGCGTCCCTGTTGTCGGGGATATTTGCCATCATTGCTGGCAATGGCTTAGGCGTAAGACTTGGCCATTTAACATCCCCTTTAGATCAGTTGTGCTTGATAACATCACTAATCTCGCCCTTTTGACCCTCAAGTATTGGCTTGACTCGACCAGGTTTTCCCTGAAAGTTCGATCACGGGGCGCGTTTTGGACAATTGCAATCCTGCAAGGAGCATGGTGGGCTTGGGCGACCATCAACGTGACACGCTTTCGCGAAATCCGACCGACATATGATTGGGTAGACCAGGATTTTGGCCAAGCCTTTGTGGTCTTTTTACTTTTGGCTGTTTGGTTGCAGTTGAACTACATGTTTCTGTGAGTTCTTGTGCTCTTTTCGGTATTGTTTTCTTGTGACTTTTTTTTGTCTGCGAGACGAAGGCTCTGACCTGGACCAAACCCCCCCCCCCCCCCCCCCCCCAAACTTCCAGGTATTTCTTCATCCATAACCTTAGCCGGGATGAGCCTGATATTATTCGATACGCTGCTCTCTTGCGCGGCACCGAGTCTGCCTGGCAGGCTGTGGCCTATGGGTTGTCGTCTCTGACTGTGTTTGGCGAAGTTGGCGGCGTTTACATGAACTTTAGCCTATGGGCCTTGTCCATCTACCCTGCGTGGTTGGTCCTCAGGCACTTTGGCAGTACAAAGTCGACTAGCTTCGAGACTGTGGGGGTTTCTGCCGAGGGTCAGACGGCAAAGGGTGAGAGGGGGGTCATGGTCACAGATCGCAGTGGATTAATAAATCCTAAATAGTTAGGGGGACGTATTTATGAGAAACAGAGCAAGACAGATGGAACCAATATGATTAGGAGGCTTCACTGCTGCTCTTCTGGCCCCCATAATCCATGCTGACCTTGTAGATGCTTTTCCCCAATGGTGCTGTTGACCTCATTCGATATAATGCGTATTTAATTCCAACTTCTATTTCCATGTGCGGCTCTTTGCAACGGGAATAATGTTGATGCCATATCGTGCCTTTGGGGACCCCACCGTTGAGATTTATGTAAACGAGCCGAGCATATCGTATTAACACTCCAGTACCGCAAGGATCTGGTTCTGCAACGAGATCGAACGCCAGTACGGGTTGCGGGGGATGCATGCCATTAGTGTCCAGCCGGGGGGGCTGCAACAGCGGGATAATGGAGTGGTGCGAGGAGTAACCCAAGGCCTTGGGCCTCAAGATGGTGGGGATGCCGCACATAAAGAAGATATGGAAGAACGTTGAGTAGGGCGTGGCACGTACATGAACACCATTCTGTGTTATTTCAAATTGCTGAAAGCAAGCCAGATCATCAGCAAACTTTCCCCTTTACGGCTAACATATCCCAATGGTAAACAATATTGAACTTCCGCTAAGTTACCCAATTTTAAGATTCAGCAGCCAAGCAAATATGGGCTTTGCCCTCCAGCAAGGATGCCAACATGTCCATCGCGGAAATGCATGCTAAATAATTTCTATAAAAATACAATATCCGGCGCACTATACATTTACTTCTAAAATGAGCTCTCCAGTATTGTAACTTGAACGATTTGCAACCACAGAGCAGCTAATATGAAGCTTACATGGAGAAAAAGTGTCCACAAAGCACCAGGTGCTATCTATGTAGATGATGCATGCAAATGGTCCACTCTTGCGCCAGAGTAAACAGGCAACAAAGACGAAATTAAGTAAGAGAAGAAAGCCATGGGTCATGCAACGGGCTACAAGCTACCTCAAAATGACTGATAACATCTCTTAAGCTAGTTTTACTATCCGTTATACTCATTGGCATTCCATTTGTTCAACTCTTTTTCAAAAAAAACTGTCCATCGTTTTCGAAAGGAAGAATGCCTCTGATGTATCACTTCTGTATGCTTGATAGTTCCGTAAAGCAAATTGGGCAAACAGAGCTTAACTACCGTGAGATTGAAGACATTGTTCTATGCTACGAATGAGCAAGAATATTCAAGTTACATAGTTCATAAATACACACTGAATTGCTCCTTGTCAGTTTAAAGAGAATTGACTTTAAAGCCTTCCCCATTCATAGGTATGATTTGGAGAGTATAGCATTGTTTGTCATCTGGTAGTATAAGACTTTGCAACAAACATCGCGAAATCGAACTGATGGGGCCAATTTGTGATATTTAACATGCCCAAAGCATACTGTCAGTGGCGTAGTTAACATGTCAGAAAATCTCAAAGAATCCATGGAAGTAAAGAGGAAGAAAATGAATTCGAAGCGTACTCCACTAATTGTTTTCGCACTCATAAAAACACAAAGTGGAATGGTATGAACTAATCAATTGCAGACATATCCACATATATATCCATGCTAGCCAGTTCAGGGCCTTGATTGGCTCAGGTCTATGCTGGATATAGCGATACACAGAACTCAGATATGATACTCGGCCATTGATTTGACCTCTGTATCAAGCGAAGCCCAAAGCGCAGCCTGGTGGCCGATTCATAATGCTCCTCCGTAGTAACCAACAATCGTCTGATAACGCGCAGCCGGATGCTTCTCAGCATAGACATGTCCGAAAACCACTGATACCGAGCCACGATAGTGGTAGTCCTCCACCCTTCTTAGCATATGTCACCAGATCGATGGGACGGAAGCAACAGATGAAACTGGAAGACGAGCAAACTACGACCCTGGGCCCAGATTCAAGGTCTAGACCCATACGCTGCCTTAGACTTTTATTAGGGTCAAGGATGCGATCCGGATGAACTGGACGATCTGAGGCCATGGCACTCGTGGCAACTAATCGACAGCGAGGTTGGGAGTCTAATTTGAAATTCGGGTAGCTATACGAAGGAGAGATGGAGGAAAGAAAAAAAAAAGACGTATCGAAATCGAATACATGTCTTCACAAGTCTCAAATGCACCATAAACATGTTCCCCAGCGGCCAATAACGTTCAGGGATGAAACCGATCGCAGGCCCGCGCCGTTGTTTATGGGCCTCCCGGATGATTCATCCCAATTGACGATACCATCTGAAACCTGTAGCTTTCTTGGCGTCTATAGGAAGAGGATATTAAACGTCGTATTTGTCTCTCAGGTTCTGGACCCTGTAACAAAGGA
This sequence comes from Pyricularia grisea, assembly GCF_004355905.1. NCBI lineage: Eukaryota > Fungi > Ascomycota > Sordariomycetes > Magnaporthales > Pyriculariaceae > Pyricularia > Pyricularia grisea. Next base: position 8,037,150 of record NW_022156716.1, on the reverse strand, counting down.
AATTGGGTCAAGAATACACCCTGACCCCCTTGCGGGAACATGAACACCATGGCTTCTTGAAACTTATCGGCCAATGGATAAGGTTAGGATTATAAAATTGTATGTGGCTACAGGGTGAGTTGAAGTAATCTCATTATGGCCTTGTCTGGGACGCATGGGAGGTACTCAATGGGACATTGCAAATTTGCGTATATTTACAGGCTAAGTTCGAGTACTACCTGTCTTTAACTTATGCAGATTCATTAAGGGGGTCAAATGTACAAAGCGCAGGTATAATCGTTCCGTGATAGATGATGGCATGGTTCATCCAATCACAAAACTAGACGACAATCCGAGATCCCGGCAAGCCCGTGTTCGGACAAAGAGACTCAACCATGCAAGGATGTGAGTTGGTCATTCGGGAAATGATAGGCGAGATGAGCTCAAGGATATTATTAAACTATAATCTAAAGAACGGCGCCAAAAATTGGTGATTCTATTGTCGCATGTGTAAAATTTGAAGCAGAGAGCTTGCTTGGGTATTTTTCTAAGGTTTATGGCAGTTCGTCACACATTATTAGAACATTAGGAGGGAAAATGAATGCAGCTGTCGTTGGAGTCTCCTCTGCTCTTCCCCAAGATGGTGCAGGTTCCGAGCGAGGGCTTTAAATGAATGGGCTTGGGTCATCTTCCGCCAATCAACTGGAAATAAAAATCCTCTTATTGGTAGATGTAGCAGAAAGGACCCGAGGTGGTGTCGGCGATATCCTTGATGGCCATCTTGCCACCCGCGTAGCCGAGGTCGATGATCTCGTCGGGGCTGGTCAGGTTGCTGGGGGGCTCGTTCCACCAGGTCTGATGGGCGTACAGTCCTGTGCCGAGGTTATTGAGGCGGGCGGTGCGGTTCTGCTCTTGGAACAGGTACCACATGCGGTCCATCTGGCCGTGGTGGACAAAGAAGGCCGGGTCGTTGGGCGAGGTGTAGACGTCACCGCCGGGGTCGCCGCCCATGACGTAGTGGCCACCGCCGTGCGGGCCGATCTCCTCGGTGCCCTTGCCGCCCTCGGAAATGATCCTGAAAGTATCAATATCCGGGGCTGTCAGGAGGTTGAGGACGGTGGTGTAGTTGGCGTAGCGCATGTTGACGCCGGGACCAACGTCGCGCTTCCACGGGCGCGGGTTCTCGCCCAGACCGTTTTCGGGACCTGCAGGCACACCCTCGATGGTTCCAACGGGACCCAGGAGAATTGTGCGGTTGGGGAAGGGGCCGGTCTTTACCACGCCGCCGCCGACTCCGGGAGGAAGACGGAGAGTGGGAGCGCCGGCCTGGGGGACGCCAATCATGGGGCCCTCGTGATCGCCGATCCACTCGCCGTTGCCACCCAGGCTGGTCTCGTCTCCGTTGAAGATGGGCGAGTCCTGGGGTGCAGAGGCGTACTTGGCCCAGTCCCAGTACTAAAGAGAGGTAACAAGATTTGTGGTCAGCTAAAGGTTGGCATCGAACTACTGGGATCAAGGTGACTCACAGGCTGGTATCCCTTGTAGTCGCACTCCTCGCGCAGGGCTTTCTCGTAGGTGTAGACAAACCAACGGTGCCAGGGCTGGAAGTTACCGGTATAGTGGATGTTGAGTGTTTGCTGGATATGAGTGACAGTGAAGTCATCAAACTGCGGCGGGGAGATAAAAGTTAGTATATGTTGATGTAGGCAGCAATCATCCGAACTTGGACAATTAAACATATGGGAGTTCAAGGCAGTCAAAACTTACTCGAGACCGGACACCAGGAGCCACAGATGTGGGAGTGCGGGCGGGGAGCTCCATCAGGCACTTGACAGCGCGGACGTAATCGGCCCTCTCCTCCTTGGTGAGGTCACCACTGTCAAGGGGAACAGACCCATGTTAGCAACAACAGGTCATGTTTTATCAAGGCTTCGTACAAGCCATCCCATGACCACTCACTACTCCTTGCGAACGGCGACATTATCGGCCGTGCAAGTGCTCTTGCAAGCCTTGCGCTTGGCCTCGACGGCCTTGGCCTGAAGGTCGGCAAGCTTCTTGGCCGAGATGTCGGCAACCATCTTGTTGACCTGAGCACGGGCGACCTCCAGATCGTCTCTAGCAGAGACAGTAGGGGCAGCCGAAACGCCCGCGGCCAGAGCCGTGGCGGCAGCCAAGCAGGAAGAGAACCTCATGTTGATTGTTAAGGTGCAGGTATCGGCGTCAAGAGTGATTTTCCTTGTTCCGAATGGTCAAAGACACCGTGGGAGAGGTATGTGCACGTGGGGACTGAGGCCTGGGGAAGGAAAACCAAGGAAGTGATCATCTCGAAAGAAAGGCCAAAAGACTCAAATAAATAAAGAATCATGGCAGGCGGCTTGGCGGCAGGAAAGGGGGCCAGTGGGGAGACACAAATGGGTCCCAGTCTGCTGGGTGGAATCAGTGTGGGTTGGAAGAAATGAAAATTGCTGCTATCATAGTAGGTGCACTTAAGTCAGCATTTCTCATCATCAATAGTTTTGGGAGGAGAAATCACCAACACCTCATGGCCCCATTGTCTGCGTACGCGGTAGTTCAGCCGTCAATATTAAAAGGGTACCGAAGGCCGTTATGCCGGATATCAAGCAGTCCACAATCACCAACGCTCACCTGATTGGGAGGAGAAGCGAGAGCAGGTGGGGCAAAACCAAGGTCCCCGACCTTTTCTTTTGGTTTGAATGGGTCCAGTTCATCCTCGGCATGTCCCATCGGCCCTTGGAGACAGTAAAGGGCGCCTTCAGCTGTGGCAAAAAATGAGGGGTTCGGAAAAAAAGAGAGAGGCAAAAAGAACGCAATGGCTGCGCTTGCCTACCTACTAGGTACCTAGCTACCTCATTGCCCTATGTACGTGGTAGTACACAATTTCGCCTTCAATCCCGATAAATTGCTAGTTTTAAAAGTGCGACGAGGTAAAGGTAACACTCGGTTACCCTCTCAAATTCCGACTGCAACCGTCGCCTCCGCTGCAAACAAAGGTGTGCAGCGAGTCATGCAAGCCTATAATTGAGGACGGTAAGCACTAGCCACTACTGTCGACCTCTCGTACCCAATTTACCAAATTTGCTAGCTTTACGGTCCATTGTCAAGCCCCAAACCTAGCACGTATTTATTATAGTAGTCTGGTAAGTATTATACTTGCTAATTGCATTGCCAACAGGTCCCGAAAAATGAGGGGAAAAAAGAAAAAAAAAACGAGTGCGATAACAACGATAGCATGCATACACGCACCTCACGATCATGAGCCTTCTACTACTCCGCATCGGCTGCTGTCCTGGGTGGGTAGGTGCGTTTGGTCCCCAAGGGATCTTTGGTTCCCTTCCCACGTTGAGTGCCTGCAACGATACTACCGGCTGCGTACCGGCTGCGTACCGGCTGCCCTTGTCTGCAGGATTGGCGCACATGCATAATACGACTGCGATGCATCCAGAGAAGAAGAAAAAGAAGAAGAAAGAAATGCAACGGTATAATTGCAGCTCATAAAACCGTATTTGGAAACTGATCGCCACCGTCGTCGTCGTCGTCGCCATGGGGTTATATATGCCATTGATTACTGGTACAACAACAACTGGTTGAATTGACTCCCAAACTCTGAAACTTGAGTTATAGAAACCTATAACGAATTTGGCTTTGTAAAGATCTCGGATGACGGAAGATCGTTGCCGCTGGCAAAGGGCCCATAACAAAAAAAAAGAGCGTGCGATGGGGCCCCGGGCCGGACCGGAAGCACGGCCGGCCGAACTTTGCTAAGAAAGTTGCGACAACGCGACACTTTTTTTTCTTCCTCCATTTTTTTGCTCTGTCCCCTCTTGCCAAGTGGTTTTTTGTCAAAATCTTGCCCTACGTGGTAGAAGGTTTGGAGATGTGGACACTGCATGGACATGACCCCTAAATTAATCTATCTTCTCATGATCCAGTGGGGGCGGATATTCAAGTTTACCCTGCTCTCTTACGTGATTTGTTAAGCCCTATCAGGTATCTCCATGGTCTTGGCTCCATTTAATACCTCAATATTGATTATTAACCCGTTGAACAGGGCCAATGCTGCAGGATACAGCAACCATTTAGTGGTAGTAGATGTGGATGACATCTAACGCTTACCCCATGTTCTTCACCGAGGGACCCTTGTTAAAGGCCCACTCTTGGGTGCAAAGGATCCAGTAAAACGTTGGTCCAAGGATTTCTTGATCGATGTTCGAACCAGATGAGCGAAAAGCTCAATCGAACAAGAAAGAAGGAACGGCAGTGAATAGATCTAGTTCTAGTTCTAGATAGATACCTTATAGCCACACCACCACACCATATCGATCCCGGCAATTAGTTTGGTAGATGCACAACGTGCAGTTGACCCCGGCATTCTGGAAAACCCAGCCCAATCTGCTCGCAAAACCTTCCATTGCAGATCAAAGCGAACTTCTAGACTTTCCAACGACGTTGAGATGTCCAACAAACATTCGCACGAATCGGCATGGGATGTCATTGGCTTCATCCGAACTGACTTGTCTGTTTTGCCGATCCCCCATGACACGGTTCAACGGCCCATCTGTTCCGCTTCTCCGTGTGTTTGACCTGTCTTTAGTCACGAACCTAGTAGTGTTGGATGCCAAAGAGTGGTAATATCAAGTGTTCCAAGAAACTCCAACCAAAACAAAGCCAAAGTGCCGCGTACTGTCGGAAGCGGGCACCAGTTGGACGGAGACAGGGTTATTTACTATGGTACCTGCGACTAGCCATGTCATGCAATACTACGCAAACGCAGGAACACCCTTGGCGCATTCAAGGGATTCTAAAAAATCAGAGAGGGGAGATGAGCCTGTCGATCCTTCAAGCGATGGCTCGCCTCTACCCGATATGATATGGTGCTGACGTAGCCCAGTGTAGTTGTAATATTCTGTTAGTAAACCGTGGACATCAAAAGGAAGAAGAAGAAAAAAGACGACGAACGAAAATCATTTCCTGGTCTGATTATTGGTACTGCGGTCTTGGCGATTATTACATTGAAGATCGATTATGCTTCGGGCTGGACCTGTCAAAACTTTTGTTTTCTTAGGGGTCATTAGATACTATCATCCACATCCCGATCATAGCATTTTGTTTACGATCTGATAATCTCAGACCAACCTTAGGTTGACAGCAACGACTCAAGTGCCACAAAATTCGTTCGCATGGCACACACGTGCAGGGTCTTTGTGCAAGCGAACGCGAGACGCGCTGAATCAGCTCAAGAGTAGCAATCGCCTTTGTTTTCCCCTCCCATGTGGCCAAGCCAAAAAGCTCCGGCACTGAAAGAAAAGGGGGTAGTGATCGGGAGAAGCCAACGGCAAAGCTTATCAAGTCATTGAACGCCACTTCTTCTTCTTCTTCTTTTGCCGCCCTGCCATAGCATGCCCTGGTCAGAGTTACCATGGTTTCCTGAAACTTTCCGCATCATGAACGCAATTTTACATTTTTGATTGGAGGAATCGAGGGGAACTAGGGTAGGGCCTCGTGCTGTCTTTGTTCTTTTCCGTACCTTATCTCAATACGACGTATTAGATGAGGACCCCGCGTCTACAACAACCTCTTGACTGCAAATAATGTTGCTTTGCAGTGCCGTGTTAATGCATAGCAATGACGCCTGCTGGCACTTGAGACTGATAAATCCTGCAACAGATTCAACCGTAACACTCTAGCCCATTTGAGCTCAGGCACCCAATACTACAGAACCAGGGTTGGCGTGGGGGGAGGCCAAGAACATCTGCCCCATGTGAGAATGCGTAGCAGTATTGATTCTTGTCACAGTGGGTTGAATGCCGGGGTTCGTAGGCTGCTTTTCGGGGCATATTTCGAATATGCCACACACACACACACACTCAGGTGTGGGTTTGTATCAATCCCAAGAAAAGCCCCTCTCTACAGATCCATCCTGCACCTTTTCCCTTGTATCTCCGAAACAGAAATGGCGTCTCCATCGCGCAAGCGATTGGTACTGGTAGCCCCCCATGATTGTTTGAACATCGCTTATATCTAGATGATATAACCCCCCATAAGCTTACCTGGATGGTCCTGATGGAAGTTGAGCTTTCCGATCACCCCAAATCGTGGTCCTTACTGCACGCGGGTCAGACTGAGCTTCCGCTACATGGGTCTGTCGGGGACAGCAGCGAACGAAAAATCAGCTGAAGCCCAATATCAAGACACATAATTTGCAGGTGCGAGAGCACAAATCAACAGAAACTTCCCAGAACAACACCGGCAGCAACAATGTCCAGCGCGGCCAGCAACTCAACATCCGCGGACGGCAGCGCCACCGCCGCTGCTTCACCCTACAAGGTCTATCTTCCGGGAGAGCGCCCGGACGAAAACAGAGCCAGCGAGATTTTGACCATCTGCATCGTCCTCACCCTCTTGGCCGTGGGTTTCACTGCTTTGCGTGTTTATGTGAGGATGAGATTTCTCAGCAAGCTCGCATGGGATGATTATTCGATGGTGATGGCAACGGTCAGTCATTCCTTTTTTTTTTCTTCTTCTTTTTTTTTGGCCATTCTCACGTCCCTCACTCCCCCTTTTTGATTACTTATATGATTTCCAGCAGCAATACTAACTTTCAAAACCTCCATTCAGATCACGCTGGTGTCAATGACTGGAACTGTTTTCGCCCAGGTGTTCAACGGCGCCGGCCGGCACATAGAGTATATACCACCGGCGGTTATAGTCACTGGTTTACACTACAATTTTGCCTCTCAACCTCTGTGTCTCGTCGCCCTAGGCTTCGCCAGAATCAGCGTCGCCTTGTTTCTCATCCGCCTCGCCAACTCCAAAAAGTACAAGTGGATACTTTGGTTCCTTATTGGGTTGACAGTTGTCCTTACTGTTGTTGGAGTCTGTGAGTTTTATTCACATAAACCGATGGACAATCATCCGAGACTCGCAAAAACTAATAAGACATGACAAAAAAAAAGGCCAAACACTCCTCCAATGCCGCCCTATGGCCTACGTCTGGGACAAGTCCATCCCCGGAGGCGAGTGTGTATCAACCGAGTACCTTGTCTACTCGTCCTATGTCAGCTCGTCCCTGTCGTGCTCGTCCGACTTTGCGCTCGCCTCCTTGCCAATCTTCATGCTCCGCAACGTGCAGATGAACCTGCGCGTCAAGCTGGCCGTCATCGGCATCCTGTCGCTCGGTTTCTTCACCGTCGCCGCAGCCATCCTCAAGACCATCTCCCTGACCAAGTGGGGCCTGCTGGGCGACTACCTCTGGGACACGGGTGACATCACAATCTGGTTCACGGTCGAGATCTCCGTGGCCATCATCGCGGGGTCGACCCCCTGCCTCAAGCCCCTGTTCAAGCGCATCCTCGACTCCACCAGGCGCTACGGCAGCGGACGGACCCCTCCCAACTACGTCTGCACCTGCGGCAAGCCGGCGCCCTCTTATGCCTATGGTTCGGGGGCCGGGTCCAAGGGCAGCAGCGGGATCGTCGGGAGCAAGCAGTTGAGCAACAACACGATAGGGTCCACGGGCAAGAAGCGCAACACCAGGCAGGCGGATCCGTACGGCACGGAGGACTACGACAGCTTCGAGATGCACGTATCCCCGGGAGGTCCCAACAGCTACAGGCGGGAGACGAGAGACCTCGAGGCCGCAGCCGGCATCGGTCCCGGCAACATGAATAACAGCAACACGGGCGATAGCAATAAAAACAAGCGAATGACCAGGATGGTTCCTACGCTCACGGTAAACGAGACGACGGTGACGAGAGGACGACATTCGGATGAGGATATTATACTGCAAGGCACGGATGGAATTGTGAGGACGACGCACATCACCATGTCTGTGGATGATGTCAAGGAGAAGAGCGTGAAGGACATGGTTTGAGCTATTTGAATTGAAACAGGATAATCAGGGGCGCGGGGAGGGGATCATGCATGCATATATGCCAGGATGATACCACGACAACTGCTATTTTTAGAAGCAGCTACTTTTCTACCCTTTTTTTTTTCTCCCTCTCTGGTCTGTCTTTCTTTTTTGCGATGGCCTTATTTGATGCAAGATTTGCGGATTTCTCTTCTTCTGGCCTGCTCGGGTTTACATGTATTAGTCCAATCCTTTCTTTTTTGTCCTTTCATCTATGAGAACAATTTGAGCGATAAATTTAGGCATGCCAAGTTTTCTTTTTTTTTTTCCCCCCCAAACTTTTCCCTAAGCCGACCTGGATCTACAGTACTGTGATACAAACATTGTTTTTTCCCCGGTTCCCGAGTTCCAAACTTCACCCTTCGTTCCCCAGAATGTCCTTGATTCAACTGGTTTGCCCAGTTAGCCGTTATGAATGGCATGACCCTCCCCCTGCCTTCGTTGCAATACAACAGGCGTTGAATCCTTTCGTCGCCACAGCAGCCTAGCAATCGGGTTAGACTTAATTTGACTCAGTGTTCGAGTGCGCCCGGCGCATTGCTGAGTTGGTTTTACTCTCATGTTTTGACCATATACGTACAGATATCGTGTTAAATTCAGTATGGTTAGTGAAATCGCAAGTGTTGTCCTTGAAAGTTCCACTTAATACACCGATACCATCGAAAGTAGTTTTGCCGCAGCAAGATCCTGCATGGGCAATTGCAAGTATATCCGGTTGCCCTGGCAATGGTGTGCAAGTACAATTGGTAACCTATACCGGTTATATGTTAAGAACAAAAAACACAAAATCCAAGAGCATGGAGTCATTTTTTTGTAAAACAACGTACCAAAGCAGAATTTATAGCGGGAACGTTGGCGACCAGCGCTAGGAGAGTGAAATGGAACCACTGCATTTTTATATTAAAGGAATACATGGTATGTGCTTTGTCGGAAAGCTGTAAAGTACTCGGGAAATTAAGGTGTTTGGTTCTTGTGAGTTTGCGTTTAGTAATGGGGAAATCTCCAATCTTTATAGATTAATTTGGAGTCATACAGTCATGATTGTGACATAAATGGACAAGCATGGTGATGTTTCACGAAAGTGACAAACTATTTTAGTCAAGTGCCATTTGTCGGGCTACCGTTTGTTTTACGTTCCGTGCATAAGAGTATAGTACCCATTTTTACGTTTCATTTTGTCAAGTTCGAGCTTGCCCGACTCCTAAGGTTTACCACGTAAGATGTGGAAAATGATCAGACCTATTTTGCACGATTCAATCCATTGCTTTAGTGGGATGTACGACCAAAATACTTGACTTATGTGGAAACCCGAAAAAAAGCCCTCCCGTAAAGTAAAACGGCAATTCCTTCTGATGGATAACAAAGAGAGATGGTGGATTAACAAGTCAGGAAAAGTGCCTTTCAAATTCGTCTCGTCAAAATTTATATTGTCCGTCAGCCTTTCTCCCCCCACTCCTTGTGTGCGGTTCGTCGCTGCTCATATCACTTCCAAGCCATTTCCATCCATTCCTTGCGGTTTGCTACCGCAGCATCCCCATGATATTAGGTTTGCGAGAAAGACTAAAAACTGAATCTCAATCTTTGTATTTTTGTTACCGATGAAGGTAGCAATGTTCCACTGAAACCAATCACACCTTTTGGGGACCACGAGACACCCCCTTTTTTCTTCTCAATGTTGCCCAAGCCGTCCACCAAGCCAAAACCAACCTTTACCTTCGCAAAAGCAACTAGGACCATTTTCAGATCCATGCTCTCGCTTTGATGAATGGAAACTGTGTAGCAAACAACTGATCCACAGAATTTGGTAATTTTGGAAGGGTGCAATAGAGCGTGCGTGGGGAAGGGAGACAAAAAAAAGGGGGTCAGTGCTGTGTTCAACGAATCGCCTCTGACCTGTTACATGAGTCAATATGTCTTCATGGTGTTAGGCACAAAAGTACCATAGTAGGTAGAGTTCTAGTGCCCGTATTCGAGCACATCATGACAAAAGATCATGTACACAACTTGCCCTGCAGGGACGAGCCACGACGACTCCATCTCGCTACAGCCCGTCTTTTCGGTAGGAAGCTCGGCCTGATTTCGATGGACCGGGCTCGACAGTGCTTAGGAAATGGCACGGTCACAGGAGGACAAGGGAGCACACCTTGAAGTGTAAGTAGTGTGGTTTCTTTGCTAATATTTGTCTAATTGACATTGGACGATGAGGTGGTTTGATTTTGGAAGCTGGTATTTCATGGTTAATCTTACACACCTACCTACCCAAGTCTTTGAACATAGCTTCAGACAATTGTACTCTGTGATTATCATTCAAAACTATTGCAATATTTCAATTCGCAAGGTCAGGGACGCGAGCAAGTGAGTGTGCGCCTCCAACGACATTAGCTGATCTTTGTGACAAGCAATGCTGTGAACAGTTTTACCAAGTACACCGCAGAAGTCTTTGCTTTGAGTATCTTACATACGTTAGTTAGCGGTTGAGGTTCTAGCGCAACCTGGCAATTTTCTAACTTGGCTCATGTGTCTCTGTTACTTCCGTGGCCGATCCGTGGATTCTTCAAGAGGGACCCAGTGAACGATGCCACTAGCTAGTTTTTTGCCGGGACCGAGAAGGCCACTGTTCAAAAACCTTTAGGCCTGCAGCAGTCGTCATCATCATATGTCTCTTCGCAACCACCGGTCCCACAGTTTCCGCTCACAGCAGCCATACCCCCGACCCGAATCACCAAATCGGCACTTGACTTCGCTTCAGAAATCTAAAACTTTACCGGACATTGTCAGCTGTGCCGTCCCCCGATTGTGGAATTGGGGCCATGGCATGCCGGTCTTTCCGCCTTCAACACCCACACCCAGACCTGCCCCTACTTCTTCTGACGAGTTTGCAAAGACCTTATCAGCAGAAAACCACGCACCTTCTCACGAAAAAGATCGGGTCGAACGGTACAAGTGTCAGGCTCTAAATTGCCTAGGACGCGAAGGCCCCCGACTTCGAAGTTCGAACCGGCAAATGATGAGTGACTCTAGTCATAAGTGTGTCAAACTAACAAATTGTTAGGTGATAAGAAAAGAGTTCTGAGACGTTTTTTTTTCAGTTGATAGGAGACAAGAGTGACAAACCTTGAAATGGCCAAGTGTAACGTATCATATCTGTGTTGCAAATTTCTGACAGGTTGGTAGCGATGAAAAAATAGAATCTGAGCAAAGTTCCGGTCAATAATGTGGTGTGACGTCCTGTCTATACCTGGTTCTATCCCATAAAATTCTGGCATTGTGTCTCTATTGTGCAGCATAACTGGTGTTGAACCTTGCAATCTTTACATGTTGGCATGTGAACTGGTACTGAGCCCACGTGATAGGAAAGCTTGGGCACCTATTCCAGTAACTTTCTGGGACCTTTCCCGCATCGCTAGTTGACCGAAGCATTTCTACTGCATGATGTTGCATTGCCGTAGTTACCGTTGTTTCTATTCGTTTGTTTTCTTGTGCTGGCGCCGAAATACAGAAAGAGCCTTTTTTGTTTGCGTATTCTGGTATCTTTATGGCACCACACCAGGACGATACAGCTGATAATAGGATGATACATAAGGTAACCTTGTGGCTTTTGGCTAACAATGAGCACGCGCTCGCTTATGTTTTTTTTCCTTGGGTTTCCTACAGCAAATCGACACATGTACACCGACATAGACTCGCAAGCATCCCTGGACACAAAAATAGCCCGGAGCATAAGCTTCTAGAACTAATTGTTGGATCCAGCTATTTTCTACTAGTTGAACAGCCCTTATTCATGCTATAATGAAATGCCTTCGACTAAAGATTTATATTTCTTTTCGCTATACTGCAGTGAAACTCTAAACTGGCCTAGCTAAAGGTCGCAAACGGACGAAAGGAAATTAATTTCAGCATGACCGCGTTCTGGCGCTAGTATCGACATTGTGGCTGCAAACAGAAAAGAAAAGCGGTTGGAAGATCTGGCCTATTCATCTCCCCTAGACGAAGAATCTTTCCGGCAAGCCACGTAACCCAGACCCAAAGCTTAAGCGAAATCGAGACGCGAAGACCCCAGATTTGTTCTCTGCGGAGCTTCCCGTGAGCTTTAGTTGGATTGATCGTGTGCAAAGCAGCACTGACTTATTGTTGCCGACAAAAGACCATCTTTTTTATTGACTAGTCCTTGCAACTTGCATCATCGTTCCTCCAAAGAGATGCGCCATCTGCCTGGAACTCAAGATTATCCCATCCAGAAAATGCCACCACCGTTTCTTGGTCGGACTTTTGCCTAAGGTCAAGGTTACGAAACGCCGTGATTACAATCTTCCATCCGCCGGTTTCTGCATCTCGAATCCTTCTGATTTCATGAGATGCGCTGTATTCAAGCCACCTTGGGTAGGAGACAGGTCCCTCCTCGACAGACTTCAAGTCAAAATCGAACTTTGCTGCGCGTAGAAGAACACTTGTGAGGGGCGAATCGAAGCAAACGAGCGTGATTTTGCTCGATTCTAGGTAATCAAGCCCCTCTGCCAGGAGGGAGTTCATTATTTCCTTCCAGGGCTCATTGGCGACAGCTCTGCTTGTCAGAGTATACGTCGTACGCAGAAGCAGATTTCCCTGAACAAACTTTGCCTCCCAATGTTCGTGCAGCAGGGCACTCTGACATTCTTCGATGCAATGACTTCCGAGTCGCAGCCTCGAGTGGCTATTTTTTTCTCGAGATGAGATAGAGGTATACCGTGCCCCTCGCCGTACATCTGTAACAAGTGTGCAATCCTGACGCTGCGCCAATCCAGTGTGTAGCTGACGTGTCTCTGTGAGGGCAGCTGCAGTTCCACCGTGCCAGGCTTTCGCTCGCATTGGTCAATAGAGAGAAGCGAACCACCTTCATGAAGCTTCCATCTGTGAAGCTCGATGCAGCTGCTACAGAAGTAGTAGCCTGGTAGGTCTTTTTCCAGAGGCTGTAGTACATTGTGTGTGACGTTGAGGGCTCCCTTAAGATCCTTGTTCTTGACAAAGTAGTTGCTGTAAAGCTCTTTGCCTGTTAGGCTGAGGCACATCTGAGAGGATGTTGGAAGTTGTGTAAAGATATCATTGCAGATCTAGTGTGGTAGCTTCAGCAGAGCCGGCCTGGTTGGCTTGGGTGTCTGAGAAGAAAGCTTAGGCTTGAAGCCGTACAAGACGGCAATCTGATACATGGTAGAGGGCATTAGTAAGATGTCTCTATACCTCCAACAAACTGCAAGCCACATACCTTCTGCAGCAGCCTCATGGTTGCTGTCACAAGTGAGGTGAAAAGTGAACCGACGATTGGTGCGAGTTCGGAGCTCGGCTGGATTTTGGCGGGCTTTGAGGTTTATTTGATGTGGCTGAAGATGCAAACAAGGAAACTCGCCGAGGTAAAAATGATAAATGGTCTGCTTTCATCCAGAAAAGAAATCTTCTCTTGCTTAGTCAGGCTCAGAATATCAAGAATCTGGCAGTAGAATGTATCTTAGGTGGGTTTTCTCTGTGATGATCGATCAAGGAAGAAGGAACGTATGTGAAGAGGCTCCGAGATAAAGGAGAAAGAAAAAGATCAAAGAAACCAAGATCCGGACTGGCGATGATTCTTGAGCTTCTCCGCAAGCTTTCCTCATCTGGTTGCTTGATCAAAAGTCTGATGGACGCCTGTGATCCAAAATCCCGTTGACAGCTGACAAAGCGGCCTTGCATTCTAATTTCATTTTCCAGTTTCTTTTGTCCTGGAGCCAGTTGCAAAGCCACTTGGCAATTTGGCGCCCGGTCACGGGGATGCTTCCAGTAAAGCACCCAAACGCCATCAAGTGTTAAATAGAACCGACTATCCTGCCAGGCCCTACAACTCCTTCAGAAACCACCGAGCCCCAGGTGACAAAAAGCTGGGAATTTTGCCTTCCTTGCTCTCTGGCTTCCAATTTCTGTACTGCCTATTGCCAATCTTCAGTGCGCGAACATTTGAGCGGCGGTGCGGTTAAGATGGTCGTTTGGGCTGGGCTATGTCAACACAGGTATCACCTCATCTCTTGGCTCGAGAAATAGGCTGACACTCTTGGACGCAAACTAATTGGAACCAATATGGGTTTATTTCACATGTATGGTCATTGTAAAGGCCTGGGTGCTTCTTGAAATTTGTAGCTTTGGAGAGAAACTAGTTAATCATTTAAATATGTTTTATATTGCAGCTGATACAGATGTATGTAGAGATCCAGTAATCGTGCAGTAAATGCTCTTATTAGCTCTGATCCTATACATGATTCGTGAAAAACTTGAATTGTGGTCGCACCTAGCAGCCAATCCTCTTATTAATCAAGCATATATACACATGTCTGCAGTATCAGCATCCTTTCTTTTTCCTTGCACTCTGGTAAGTGAAATTTATTATAACTGCAACCCCATTCAACTTGAACAAGAACTCCCATTCAGATCCAGCAAAACACGCTTACTGCGCAGACGCGTAATAAGAATACGGTCCCTGTTTCCCCCCGTTTCCCCCGAAGTTTGCTTTGCATTTTCTCCAACACTTTCGTAAAGTATCCGGAGGGGCCGCTGCCCTGAAAAGGCGATTAACCGAATCACGAGGTGTAGCTATCGTATGGTAGGCAACTATCAGATAATTGTTGATATTCGTCGTCGTAATTTTTGAAATGGCAACCTTTCGTGTGTCGTAAGGCGAATAGGCATTACTGTCGACAAAATACAGATACTTTTTGTCTGTAAACGACTTATTCAGCGTTGCAGCATATTTATGACCGGCATCCTTAGATGTAAACATCTGTGTCTCAGCGGGGATTCCTGCTGCATCTGCAAAGCCGCCGATTCCGCGAATCGTGGTCCAGTCTCGAGCGTCAACAACAACACTGAATCTTGTTTGGACGGGAGCGGCGATAACACCACCCAAGAAAAGGGCGAAAAAAACGAAAGACGAGCAAAGCATTTTGGTGCTTGTCGAAGGATGGAGCTTAAAAGGTGAACAGCTTAAAGAGTGAAAAATGCTAAGAGCAATAAAGCTTAAAGAGTGGAATTATTACAGCGACCAGAGAACGAGTGATGGTGCGTAATTGTGAGAAAGGTATAACTCTGGATGGCAGGGGCGGCAAGGAGGGTATTTATACGGCTTAGCACCATGAAGGCCAACTACGCACCCTAGTCAGTACCAATTCAAAGTCGTGGCCGACGATATAAATATACGATTATAATTAGTGACACGACTATCAAGCATAGCCGCAAAGGGGCTTCGGCAAAACTGCGACCTAGTAGGGTAGAGGCCATCGGACATTTATATCAAAGACTGATGATGTGTATCAACATTTATGTACCATGCTCGTATTGAAGCGATGCGATCAAACTTGAGAATATCATGTTATCGCGAGAGACATGACCATGTACTTTCAGAGTTAGTCCATGCAATTTTATTAAGCTTCCTGGTTACCTAAGCCAAAAGGACGCAATAGTCGTATCTTTGCTACCGGAAATCCAATCACGGTTATTACTTAGCCCCTGTCCGTTTCAGACAAGGACAAGCTGCCTTTCTTTAAAAATTTGTTACCACCATTGCCTTTTTTTTTTTTTAAGAAAAAAAAAAGGGGGGGGGGGGGGGGGGGAGGGGTTCCAATCCATGTGTTCAGATGTGACGAACGATCCAGGGGCAATAAAAGGAATCCATTACTCATTTGTGCGCAAGATATCGTCTCTTAGGCAAGAGTGTGATCGACCGGTTGACACAATACCCCTTAAGAACAATCCACAATCTGCAAACGGTTCAATGCAATGTCGAGCTCGCGCCCGCATATCTATCGATGAATGAAGACTACATGTCTGTTGCAGAAATTCTTTCCCTGACCTTTGAACTACCGTCTTTTAATAGTGTATCGTATATATCTGCTTTGACATCATTGACTTCAGGAGACTGTCGTCTAATTCACATGGGGACACACCGGTAAATTTAAGGTTTTGACATGTTTGTCGAGGTATCTAGTTATCCAGAAATTGAATATAATAACTAGAGAGTACTTTCGGACCTCCTAATGTTTGCAAATATGGAAGCATTTGATTAGCTGACGTTGGTACTCATGTACTTGCCCACACACCACTCACATACCTCCGTTTTTAAATTATTGAGTCCCATAGACAAGCTACCCGGGCGAGGATGTGAGCTGCCTCGAGCAAACAGGACCACTAAGGAATTATTTGATAACTGGCTCCTTGTTGAGTCCAAAAAACAGCGATCTTTAAACCAGCGAAGCTGCATCAGTCCACCTGCGTCTCGGCCACAGCCTGGACCGATGCCATAACCCCATCCAAATGATCCCTCTTTTAAAAGGACCCAAAGCCCAGGTTGTGGGTTACGTCCCGCCCTGGAAAACAACTGTACAAACAACTATTCACCGTTTCCCCAACCACATCGGCCGCCTCATCGTACACGGCGGCCGTCATTCATTTTTTGTAGAATCTCAAAGTTTGTTGGCCGGCGATGCCACAAGGCCTTGTTATTGGTGCTTATGGCGAAGTGACTCGAAGATCCGGTTCAGATAAAACTCGATCAACCACATTTCCAAGACTTGATGGGGCTTAGTTGCGGATCTGCGCGCTCTGGAATACTTTGTGCTTCTGTTGGGGACCTTGATTGTCTTCGTCCACGCCCGGATCCGAGTCCGAGTCAGACTAGGCATCTCCCCGGTCGAGCCGGTATTGTAGCACAGGATAAAAAGCCGGAAACTGAGTGGGCTATCGTAGCTCTCTTTGTATGGGAGGATTACGGTCCCTTTCCCATCATATCCTCGGGAGCCAAAGGGACCCGCAAACCTAGAGAAACAGTCCAGCAAGCAGCTGCAGTACAGCAAGGTGTTGCCAGCGAGGTAGCGAGATCTGGCCAGTTCTCTTAGCTGTTTCAACAAATCGCCATGTTGTTGTAGGTTACATGTACATCGTGGCGTTGAATCGCCTAATGAGCCAGTGAGACAAACACCACTGTTGGTAGTACCCATTTACTGACAACTTGCGCTTGTCTACTTTTAGACAGAGATTCTAGCCTAATAGTTTTAACATCATTCACGACAAATATCCTGTATTTAATTTTCAACGCTACATTCAAGATCTACAGTTACTCAGCCCGAATCATAGTAGCGTTTAAGGATCAGCGAATTGCCTTTCTTCTCTATTCGTCATCCAGAGATCCCTCTGCCGCCTACCGAGGCTCTCTCTGCTTCCGCAGTTAGTCCTCTTTTTTTTCTTTTTTTTTTGGTGCGTTTGTTAAACGGCCCCAACTTAAACAAACGCAGCCGAAATCCCAGACGGCAAAGCGACAATCAAGGCTCCTATGCCAGCCCCACCCTACACATCCTGCATGATCGCGGATCAAACAGCCATTACGAAGAAACTGACAATCATGATCACCATGGCGATCCAAAAATATGGCTTTCCGATTGGGTCCCTCAATGACGTGCAACCCATAGGCCGACACATGTCACTCCTCCTCTGGTGCCTCCACTGCCTTGTTACCCAACCGCTTAGGCATCCTCGGCAGCCAGTCTTTCCTGCCTGGGTCCAAAACCCCGTCATCATGGTGGCCGTCGGGAAGCAATGTAATTCTTTTAGAGCCAGCTTTTGCCTGATCCTTTTCACGAAATAACCTCTTCAGCAAAAAGGTATTATCCCTTTCCGCATCGAGCGCCGTCTGAACTCGTTCGCGAACTATATCGTCAGGTATGTTTGGCTTTGATATGCTGACTTTTCGAGGGCATTGCTAGATCACCAAATTTATGCATGTTGTGTTCCTGCACAACATCGGATGAGATGGGGACTCGCTGGAGGTTCTGCTCTATGAGCTTTCCTTCTATCCTCATCTCCATGTATACCTGACGCCCACCTCCGTGCTTGGAAGCGAAACTTCGACGGACACAGTTCGTTCGGCGCCAGTCCGCCCCGGTCAGAAATCCACTGGAGGTTGTGGTCCCCGGAGCTGCCCTCTGGGCTTCGTCAATTGCCCCCGAAAGACCCAGGACGCTTTGGAAGAATTGGATGAGCCGAGCTCAGACCCTCCGGTACCAGACTCTTTGTATTCAATGGATCTGCGACTTGAATACGTCTTTGTGTTCCTTCTTTGACCTCCGAGCTTGATAGGTCCATAATCTGTTATGTGGACAGGGTGATCGGACATGGCCTATCCGCCTATGACGCGTGTTGGCCAGTCGAACTCATTTCATCATCTACGTTATAGGAGGATAAATCCTTGCTTAGTGTGACGTATACATTGGCGCTGTCGATAGTGTATCCACGGGGCTGGTGGAACGAAATGTCGATGTGAAGAACGCCGGATGGGCTCATTGACTCCCGAGTACGCCCATTCTGACTTTCTCCAGTTGATTATGCAGTGAATCTTGGCCTCGCCGACGGAGCTGGAGCCGACTCTTACAGGCAATTCATGAGCGTCTTCTTGTCCAAATTGTTCAAAGTCGGACTGTCCTGGTGTCAGTATCCAAAGCTCGCTGAAGGACTTTTCCTAGCTTCACGGCCAAGACTCCTTCGAATTTTGCGCCACTCCCATTGACCTTTTCGAACTATCGGATGCTCTTCTCGGCTAGTCTTTGATTGGACATGTTAGCAGTAGTCAGGGGCACGTAGAGAACGCTTTCTCAAGGAGAATGTTTACCTTTCCCTGCCTTGTCTATATCATGCTTTTCTATGAGTTACTCTACTATGCCCTCCATATGCCTTATGGCCTCCATGAAGTGGTGGCACTCTGACTGGCTGAAGCGTTGAAGCAGATGCATTTGCAGTTTCTCATGTGTTGTTGGTTTCTGGCTCCGGATTTCAATCATGTGTAAGGTGATCTCGAGTTGCATTTTCTGTAGGAATACATTTGTTTTCATCTCCATAATTGTTGAACTATGCCTCTGGTAATATTTCCCTAGCTGAAGAAAATTTCCATAATTGTCCAAGGCGTTAAAAAAGGGGAATGCCGCCGAGCATAACAGCGCTTATATCCATCCTCGGGAATAGGTTAGAAGGTAAGTAGAGTAATAAGGTAGGTAGGTAGGTAGAATGCAAGTAGGGAAAAGGATAAGGTACATAGTTGAAATAGCAGGCAGGTATGTAGGTGGTTTATGCATTACAGAGTAAATCAATGCACCTGATAACAGAAGTCTACTGCGCGGGCCAGGAAGTGACGTTCGACGAAAACCTGGTTGCCTGGTGGATGGACAACGCAGCTTTTCCCTGCACTTGGGTCCGAACACTGTGTTCGGTTAACAAAGTGGGTGACGGGATTGGTACTTTCCTGCAGGGAGCAATAGACTGAGATACACAGCAGTGACAGCACATAAACGGCTCTGGTTATGCCAGGCGTATTCTCCTCAGGAAACGGCATTGTGCTTGTGGAACACCAAACACCTGTGAGGTTTCAGTACGGCTGAATGGTCTACCACTGCATGCCAGGAATGTATTCTTCTGCACCATCCCGCAGTTCTCTTGACGAGACTTGCTGTGATGCGATTAAAATATATTAATACCTCATCTTGAAGTCCTTCCGTTTGCCGCGCCACTACATTTAAACCTACCTGTCCTCTTACCTGCTGTCTTCCTTATCAATCGTATGGCTAAGTAGATAACTATCTGGGCCCTACCTGTTTTCCTCTGATCCACTGAAGAATTTGTGAGTTAGACTTGATTGAACTCAGACAGTCAACTGAAGCTCAAAAATATCGAGCTCGGCACGTTGTCCAGTGTACATCAAGAGCGTGACGGATCTCCAGGATCTCCTGGCCTATCGGAAATTTACACTTGATCTCGCGCAAAGAACCCGCGTCCATTCCCCAACGATTATGGACTTGAGTCCCGAGAGGCTATTGGTGAGTATTCACGACTGATGCATTTTGGGGAGACAACAGCAAACCACAGTTACACACCACTTGGCGATGCTCGCTTGACCATACTGATATACTGGGACAAGCATCGTTTATAAGAGGGTATTTCACAAACTCACACAAAACCCAACAATGCAGCCCCGCCTCATGTGCGCTCGGCTACGGCCTTTTTTGATCTCGCTAGGCCGACACTCAAAGATACAGGTGACAACACGGTCTACCCCGGACCTATTCAAAGGACTCGTCGGCAGGACGGCGTTCCAACTGTCCCAAAGGCCTCGTTGGAGGAAAGAAAAAAGATTCTAATGCCCCTACCGCCAATCAACGTTCTAGTGCGAGGCCTGGTAAAAACAGAAATGCTTGGAGGTAAGCCACCAAAATTGTCTACTTTTTGATCATAACTTCTGTTTCTCGGACCTCCTGGGGGTCTTCCGGCTGATATAACCAACCGCTCCAGGCTTCAAGTTTTCTTTTAAGACATGAAGCTATATCTCTGCACTTTTCACGGGTACGGCACCTGTGAGAAGAATTACAAGATGCAGCTAAATCAACGCCGGGTGCACATGTGAGCGGTGTGACATTTTCTATACCAGCAAAAATAACATGATCTAGCACCTCCAGGAGCATCACAGTGGAGCATGGGGCCAAATACAGCTCCCATTGCTTGTGGATATGAGCGAGAGAAATGTCAACGAATCAGCTCGAAAACGCTGCCCACTGTGCCCGAACAAATAACAGCTGGGCAGGCTTTTGGATCACCTTGCCGTTCATATGGAAGAGATTTCTCTGTTTCCATTGCCTACGAATGTGAGAGATCCATGCCAACAGATGCAAAGACAGCCTGGAACAAGATTCAGACAGCCTTGAGCGTAAATCGAGTGTCCCTACAGTTATAATAGAAGGCAGCGGAAGAAAATTTGCTGAGTAGCCTCGGTGGATTGACCAGTATGGTTCGGACGTCGATGATCTAATTGTGCGAGGTTGGGTATAAGAATGCGGGAATCCTGGCGGTTCAGATCAAAGGGGCTCCATTGAGGTGGGCAATAACACCCCGCCCACTCTCAAAGGGACGAAGAGCCGGCTGCGCAAAGCTTATGTTCCATGCTGTGCAAGTGAAGTTGTATTTCGTTATGCGCCATGCTTTCTGGGCCCGGCACCAATTAGTCTGTATACTGCTGGCTGGTTCAAACATTCTCTAGTGTTACTGCACCAAGGGTCCGTTCAATCGACGAATATTGTCCGTATCCAGGATGGTGGTCGGTCATGAGCGAGGTAAAGACTCTTTGGTACAATCCGTCAAGTAACCGAAGTCTTGAACACATTGTGGTATATTATGGGTATATATAAGCTTTAGTGGCAGAAAACAGATATAAGAGAATGCTGTCCTATGTATTTAGAACTTGGGGTGCTAAATTGGTCTTGCCACACTCCCGGCAACCATAGGCGGGTACGCCAGCTGTGAGTCAACCGACAAGAAGGCATGCCAGAATGAGTCGTCAAAATCCTCCAGAAAGCTCGTCGCGTCGAACCCTACCATCGGATCCCCAGCATAGACCGGCTGCTGCTGTTGTGACATAGGAAACTGGGCTGGATGCTGAGTCTGCTGAACTGGCACTAGTTGACGGTGCTGCTGCTGCTGCTGCTGTTGTTGTTGTTGATGTTGCTGCTGTCGTTGTTGTGGCGGTAAACAAGACTCAAAGCCCGGCCTCGTCGCCGGATATGCATTGCTGTCCGTCCCTCCACCAACCGCAGCGCCATTGTTCCCAGGTGTCGTCTTGGCCAGATACCATTGCATCAGCCACCTGGTCTTTTGCACGTACGTAACCATAAGTGAGTTGCCATCGTCATGAAACCTCCTCTTATACGGCACTGCTCCCGGTCCTGACGCGTCATTGGCCCCGCCGGTCTCGTAGGCGTCAGCTGCGACGTATTTTTCAATTACGCGCTGGGCCACGCTGGGAAAGTCAAAGTGCCGTCGCGCCTCTGCTGCGTCCCAATCAGGATCGTCCATGAACAGCAGCCGCGTCGTTGTCACAAAGGTGAAAGCCAGGTTTGATGCAGGGAAAATAGCCATTGTGCCAGCCTGGTCGTGCGGCATGGCAATGTAGAGCTTGATAAAGTCGCCGAGGGCACGGAGGCAGTGCCACAAGGCGTCGGTCCGCTTACCACCTGGCGGATTACTGTCGGCCGAAGCTAAGTCCACTGCTGTCACCGTAGGGGCGGGAGACCGAGCATAGATGACCGGCTCGTGCACTGCGACGAGCGATGCATGGCAATGCATCTTGAGTAGATCTTTAAGGTGGTCCCTTTTTGTCAGTGTATGGGTGGGCTGCCGTGGGTATGATGTATTTACTTACGTTTACTCCGTTCGTCCATGGCACCGTAGCTGCTTGTGGGTTCATACAGTTCTCTTCGGATGGCAGTCAAAGCCATTGCAGCCGCAGTCGTGTAAGGAGGATTCGCGCCAGGCTCAGGTGACGCGCCTGCCATTATGGCATGAGCGCGACGAACCAGGCACTGCATCTTAACCATGGCCACCAGCATCCTATCCGTGACATACTCGTCGGCCCGCGCAAGGTCTGTGACACACTTATCCACAAACTCCGTGTAAGGTAAATGGTGCTCGCGGCGAAAGAGCGTCGTGATCTGCGACGTGACATAAAAGCAGCCGAGCAGGGCGCGCATGTCATCGTTGCTGTGGGCAGCCTTGCCGCGTAGGTGCGGGTGGCGTCTGAGTGCCTCATTAAGCAGCGAAAACGGCGCCAGATTGTTGATAGAAAGAGGTGGCTTGTTGAGTCCCAGGTCTACAACCATACCAATAGCCATTTGCAGTAGTGGTGTTGCTTTAGACTCCATGTAGAAACGATAGTCACCCCAGGCTATGAAAAGAAGCAAGGATTGCAAGATCTCTAATCTCTTCTCTCCCAGCACCACGACGTACTCTGCAATATTTCTCCGGAACCACTTTTCGCCTGCTCTCTGGGTTGATGCGCTCTGTGGAGCAGCAACTAGCATTATTGTGCGAAAAAGGAAAGGTGTAGCAGCATAAAGCTCTTCCGGTGATCGCCGTGGAGGGAGCGGGACAAAGGGGAAACTAGGGACATAGAGGGTCGAGTAGACATTTAATACCTGTGTAGCCTCGCGCCAAGTCAGGTCAAATCCCGGCCAGACCTCGATGTTTTCAGGCATGCGAGGAAGTGTCCGGCTCGCATCATGTTGGCTGGCAGCCCCATTGCTGCTTGTCGCCGGTGAGGGCGCTGATCGGTGGCCAGTGCTATCTGGGGTATCTGGGACGAGATCATGTCTGTTGAGGAAGGCAAGGGGTTGCTGCTGTTGTGGTGGGCGGGACGTTGATGGGGATGCATTGGCTTGAGATGGCTCATCTGTCAACCCGCCTTCCGAGATTGGAGAAGCAACAGGGTTGGCTTGCGCTGAGCCACTTTGTGAGACAGTATTATTCTGATTAAGCAGTTGCTGACTGGCTGTGAGCAGTGACATGATGCCATCTAGCTTTTGTTCAAGCTGTCCCACGCGTCTGAGGGGAAACAGGGATAGTGGTGTGTCAGCTACATTCTACTTTAAATCGGGACAGTATGGTCATGGAAGGTTGCTAGAGGCATGATTTCCCAAAAGGTTTGTTGTAACAAATTCAAGGATCTTGGTCGGAATATTTGCATGCAACTCACCTAGCTTGGCCCTTTTTCGGGCCCCTGGGCCTGGCCTCTGGAAGTGTGCATGTTGTTCCGAGACGGGCACACCTGCAATGTTAGAAGACGAATGTAAGTTTGCGGACAACCCCGATTGAATCCACACCATCCAACTGATGGATAAAGATGACGGGCCAAAAGATAACAAGAACCCCAAGAAGCTCTGAAGATCAGGCGGAATGATGCAGATCGGAGAGTAACTAGTCAATGCTCGACTCTCCATCAATCCAACCCAAACCCACCGGGAACAAGACGCAGAGAGGACAAACACCGTACCTTAGACACGGCTCCGCACCGGGTTCTGCTCGTCGTATACACCTCAATTTCGACCGACTACATCGTGCACATGCCCGTGCTCGAAACCGTGACATGTCTGGGGTGTCACCGTCACCGGCTTTGCCGCCGTTGGCACCAGAACCGTCGCCATCTCCCTGGCGATTGTCGCCTGGTGTGACTCCCCGCGTCGCCGCGTCGCTGTCTATCATCGGCTCATCTTCTCCTCTTGCCGGTGGCTGGTCACTTAGTCGCTGTCGGTCGGCAGCCATGTCGAAAGAATGCGGGTTCCGTCAATGACATTAATCGTAGGTTTCGTGGCTTTAGGAGAAGCACCGAGCCGACCGAACGGGCTGGTAGCGGGTGGAAATGCTTTGCTCAGAAGTCGGTCAATCCGAAACATCCGAGTTGAGTGGGGGAAATCGGTTCAATTGTGGGACTGTTGACAGTTTTTCGCATTCTATGATTGGCCAGAAGCAATCCTCCCACATTGAAATCTCAAGCCTGGACGGATGTCGGACTTAAGGCTGTTCCCGACGCTCATTTTTAGGTTCAACTTGGCAGCCAGCGCCTGACCCAAATGGCCCAACCGATCACTTTAGCTCCGGGGCATGGTGCTTTCCTTTCCAACTTCCGGAATGACCTTGCCAAGCTTGCTTACTTGCATGCCCATTACGGAATGGACGTGTGTTTGGAAACGAGCAGCCGCCCCATTCTGTACCGCACCTGTCTCCTCGAAACATTTATTGATCAGATCGATTCTTCCCTACCTCGCTCACCCTTCCAGCCATTAGCCCCGCTCATCGCTACGAACATGGGTTACCCATTTTACGGATACGAACAATAATGCGACCAAAAATTCCAAAAGATGACGAACTATCACACGCAAATGACCCAAATCACGGCATCGATCTGAATGAGCGCTTCAGCTGCTCTTTTCTCAACTCCACCACCCCCGCCACCTCGGCCAACTTCTCGACCGTCCCAACCCGACCATCTCCTCTTAGCCACATGTCCCGTACTGTCGCCCCTTTTTCTGGTGTCCTCCTGCCATCTAGTCCATTCCCGCTGCCGCCGGGCCACCGCTCCTCGAAAGGAGACCTGCACCCACCTAGGTAGCAGTACTTGGTCATTGACAGAACCCAGTCGGTGTGTAGCACTCTCTTGCCGTCGTCTTCGTCGGGGATGTGAATTCCGTTGATGTTGCCGTTGCCGTTGCCGTTGATGTGTGCTGTGTGGCGCTTGTCGTGATAGCGACCAAATTGGTCCGGCGCGACACCTTCGATGATGTTGACCTCGTAGTCGGTCAGGCACTTGAGGCACGACCGAACCGCGCCATAGGCCGGCTCCAACTGTCGTGGGTCCGCAAACTCGGCCACCTTGCCCGACATGACACGGTAGGCGTCCCATTGATGTGTGCTGGGGCAGACAGCCAGGTGCTCCGAGAAGCGCCCAACTGCTCGCTCGAATATCTGGTACTCACCGGCCGCCACCTGATCTTCCTGCATTTCGTCGGTTCGAATCGTGACCTTGTCCACCAGTTTCCTGGTTCGGCTGAAACTTGACGCCCGGCTGAAGCTTGGGGTCCGGCTGAAGCTTTGCGGCCAGCTGGTGTGGGTTGTCTGTGCCCGGCCGATGCTCTGTGGCCGGCTGGTGCTTTGTGTTCGGCTGGTGGTTGCAGTTCGGGAAGTGCTCTGGGCCCGACTGATGGTCGTACTCTGTGGCCGACCATTACTCTGTGTCCGGCCAATTGTCGTTGTCCGGCTGAGTCCACCATTGCTACCAAAGCCAAATTTACCCTCGGTGATGGACTTTGTTCTCGACTTGATGGTAGGCGTCGGCCCTCCCGGTCGGGGGAACGCACCGATACGTTTGTAAAGGGTCCAAGTTGATGCCACCACCAGCTCCCCGTCGCTTGTCACCCGTGCCTGCACTGTCTGCATGACCGCCCAGCCGTCATCTTCGACACCGGGCGCAGGCTCATCGACACGCCGACACATCCGTAGAACGTGGAGGGGGACGCCGCAGCGTTCGCCGTACATGTGTCGATTGACGGCCAGACGAGCGACGAGGTAAGGGAGAGTATACCGTCCTAGGCGAAAGTCTTCGGCCTGGCGCGGGCAACGGCGCAGTGTGACCTCCTTACCTTCGGCGTGGAACGCGTGCAGACGCATGCAACCGTGGCAATAGACGTGACGCTCCAGTTCCCGTTCCCACAGCAAAAGGAATGCCTCTGTCGCTAGCAGGTCCAGCGACCCGATGGTGGTGAAGCGGTCGCGAGAGGCCGCGTATGCCGCCCGGCACGTCACGGCGAAGCACATGAGAGCCAAAGGCGGCAGCTGCGAGGCTACCATCCGTAGAAACTCGGATGGCATGTGAGATAGACGGGCCGGGGTCTTCTTTTTTCTTGGCTGCGGAACCAGAAGTATTGGTTGCTGGGCAGGCATCGGGGGAATGGGCTGCTGTCGCGATGGGACCACGGCGTGGTTACGCGGCGTCAGGGCAACTGACGAGTGGCCGGACACGCATGATTGTTCTCTCGACGGCAAAGGCCTCTCGGATGGCACCAGCGTATACTGAGGGGCGGGGCTAGCGGTCGGCTCCTGTCGTGGTTTCGGCCCCTCTCGTTGTTGCTGGGCGATGAGATGGCTTATCGCATCTTCTCTGGTATAAGTCTCGCGCCCATAAAGTCCGGATGGGAGCAGTACTTGGAGGCTGCGAGATTTCGTGAGAATATGTTCATGCCCCTTGGACTTTAAAGTTGTGAGGGAATTTTGTTTTGCTGAGCCGTTTGGTAGTATGTCCCATTCCCTTAGCAGCTTTCGCTGTCTTTGCCGCTTCGTCTCTGGAATGATGAACTGCAACGCCCAAATGGCAAAAACTATCACCACTAGTTGCAGCATTGCCGAGGATGTTTTATCCTCAATCAAGTATACCCAAGCAGCTGCCATGGGAGTGGTGATGGGCGGGAAGGATCGTTATAAGAGGATTGTTGCGCTTCCGGACTCGTTTGCTCTCATGTTGGCCGACTGCAATACGGGCCTGTACAAGTGTCCGACAGGCAAATACTAGGAATCCCAACGGAGTCGAGACACGTTATGGAAGCCATGGCAGCCACGTATTTGCAACGAAAAGAGAAGGATAAGCCGGTTGAGGGTGAGGGGTATCCTGAGGACCTGTTTTTTGGACGAACTATATCAAGTTTACTTCTAGTGTCCTTGACTCAATTCAAAGCCTATGTTGTGTAAGAAAACACCAGTTGGTTTTTATTTTAGTTACCGTCTACAGTAGTGTGCTTGTTATCTGCGCGGACTTCTTGGGTCGGCTGATATCGAAATCTTGTACTAACAGTTGCAACGTTCGGCAGAAGCCTCGGCCTAGCTAATTCCGTCCAACTTGATGGTGTGCCCATGTTCCAAGTGTTAGCAAGTGCTTGCCACACACAATGTGTGTATCTTATGGTTAAACTTGAGCTATAGTCTAATAGATCCTGGCCTTGAGACCCCACTGCCCTGTATCCCAGCGAACTTCGGCATCATGTTTGCCCCTCGGATTGAAGTCCGGACTGGCGATTTGCTTTCTTCATTCACAAACATAAATTTTCTCTGTTGGTGTATTACTGTGATGTGGAAGAGAAGCTGGATGAGCTTTCTGGGGTACATACGTTGTCAGCAAAATAAGTTAGAATTTCATAATCGTGGCTGTGTGTTTTGTGGCGGAAGCAAGTGCGAGAAGGCAAGTCGCACAGAATAGCTCCCCTCTGTTCACCAACCCCACGTCCCATGGGCCCCATCACATCACGATGCCATCAGCTGCCCCTTGCATGCTACCGTAGTAGCTACCCCGCGCATCGCTGAACCCCTGGGTAGGTAGGTTACAATGCCTGTCTCTCCTTTATTTTAGCGGATACGATCTGCTGAAAATTGATCGAAACAGCACTGCTACCATGATTTGGAGAAAACAAGTCTCGAAAGCGAAAAAGTCTTTTTTTTTTCTCCTATCGTTGTCGCCTCCGCTAGGCTCGTCGGCGCAATCCAGGCAGGGACGGTGTCAGCCTGGTTGGTGGTGTTCTACCTTGGACCTAAGGTAGGCAACCCTATTTCTTGCCGTGCGTCATCAAATATGAAGGGACGGGTACCTTAAATTTATGGTAACGACCCAAGGTACAGTACCTACCTATCCCAGGTAAACGATTACTGCTCAGTTGGCTGCTGACTACTCGGACTCTTCAGCCTGCTCGGGGCAATAAATGCGCCGCAGGACCGCAGCACCCCGGGTGAGTCGCCATGCATCCCCGTTTCTAGGTACGATCCCAGATTTATTTTCCGTCGCCACCAGCAAAGAAGGTCTCCAAAATTGGCCCGAGAACCTCATTATTTTGACCAATAAAATCGAAATGTTCACCTTACGATGCGAATTTGTCAAATATGCACTAGGCGATCCTAAATCTTTTCTGGAAAGAAACAAAAATGGTGCTCACGGGTTGTCGGCTTTCTACGCTGCTTTTTTGCCCTGATAAATTCGCAATGGAGTGCGAGGAAACGTTGCCATTTTGTTTTGCTTACTACACCTTGGGAAATCACCAACCTCAGGTGAGCCTACCAGGGGTTCTACACCGTACCCCAATTTTTTCCCGACGGCGCTGCCATATTACCCAAAGTAGCAAAACTACTGCTGCACAACAGTCAGCAGTTGGCACATACACGCAAGATGCAACCACTTTGGGCATTGTCTGGCAACTAGTGCTGTACAAAACATTGCCAACTTACTGTCCACCCACCGGATCTTTGGTCCCAATACAGCTCCAAAAGTTTTCCAACATTCCTCTTTGGTTTATTGTGCCTGATGAACCTGGGAAGTTTATAATCGCCTTCCGTGGCTCGTATTTTTGTCACCTTGCCATTGGGGTTCATTCCTGCCCGAAACAGTATCATCCAGTTCTCCTTTTCCCCGGATTCCATCCTTTCCTTTGTCCACCTATCGCAATCACCCTTCCAGATATAGACCATACACTGACATGAAGTTCTCACTGGTCGCCCTGATGGGCCTGGTTTCCTGGGGCCTGTGCGCCCCAATAGATTCACCAGGGTAGGTGCCTGTCCTCTGATTGACCAAAAAAGAACTGACCGACATGCTAACTTCATCCCAAAAGTGGAAACACCACCGAGACTAACAGCCTCACCAAGCGCGCAAAATTCTCCTGCGATAAGCTGGTCGAGGGCCTATCTCGGGATGACTGTAACCACATGGCCAAGATCGACATGGCCGGGCAGGGCGAGAACTCCAAGACACGAACAGACAAGGGCATCTGGGTCGGCAAGGACGGCCACACCAAGTTCAAGTTCACCAACAAGTCCAAGGGCCGCGTGGCCATCATCGTCTGGAACAACCCCAAGGGCGACTACGAGAGCTCTTTCATGAACGTGCGCAAGCCGCAGGTGTCGTGGTCTCTGGCCGCCGGCCAGGGCCTGACCGTGTCGCTCAACGAGGGAGTCAGCGGCGGCTTCGCGGGCCTCTACGACACAAAGACGCCGCTGTCGCCCATCGGCCAAATCCACCAGACCTGGGGCGAGTTCACCACGGGTCAGTATGCCACCATCGACGTCAGTCGCGAGGTGCGCATGGACGGCGACAAGATGTCGATCAAGACCCCGATCGGCTGCGTCTCCGACATGGACAAGTGCGTCTTTGTCTGCAAGGACGGCAAAAACACGTGCGGTGAGAAGAACACGTACGAACTCAAGGACTGCAAGCCCGGAAGCCAGCCCGGTGCCAACTACGGCGAGCTCTTTGGCCAGCCAGAGGGTGGGTGCCAGGGCTTCGACCAGGGCGGTGAGGTCACAGTTGATCTGCTGTGAGTTTGGTGCAATGTCCCTTTTGTTCTCTTTGCATGTCTCTTTGGGTTGCATTCGTTTTGTTCTGTTGCTTCCTGGGTTCTTCTTGGTTCTTTTCCCTTCCAAACTTGGCGCTTTGTAATTTAGGATACCACTTTGTTCGCGCTGCGTGCGGCGTGCTCTGTACTTTTCTTATTCTTAGATGTAGAAATATTTCGCTTGTCTTTTTTGTTTCCATAACTACCTCATCTTCTCCTTCCATCTGGATCCATCCTACTATGGGGTTCAACAAGGTTGAACCGTGTGATAAGAAGACACCCAGCTCAGATACACAGGATTCTGATCGAGATACACTGCTGAAGAAGCGAAAAATTTTGTATCAACTTGGAGCGGAGTGTTCCTGTTGGCTATGTACCTAGGTATTCCCACCCCCGGGACTTTTGGTCTTCCGTTCAAGCTGCCTGAAAATGCCTCCCATCCGGTATCTAGCCCAATCGCTGTCCTAGGATACTTGCCACGGGCAGCCCCTGTGTAGCAAGCTATAGTAGGGACCGCAGGTTTGTCTTACAGAAGCGCCCATGCGACTATACAACCCCAAACAAGCTGTGATATATTAATATCACAGCGGCACTCGTCTTCCCCGTTTTATCCCCGAAAAATATAAAAAGCGAAGAACAACCATCTGCTTCGTAATAATTGGTATTAATGGCGGTGTTAAATCGGTTTTTTTTTCCTTGTCAATTAGCTCCGTTACAGTTAGCCCTGTTACAATCAGTTTTTGTAACAATCGGCTCGGTTTTTTTTTTCTCTATAAGTTGACTGAGACCACTCCGTATACCTGACGACGCTCTGGGTTTCTCCGTATGCTCAAATTACACTTCATGAAATACCTCCCCCCCCCCCCTACCAAAAGTCTCATCACACAGCCTCTTCACAATGTCTTCCTCAAACCTCATAGCACCCAACGAATTCGATGCCAACTTCAAAGTCCTCATTGACCTTGGTGCAAATCCGCTCAACAATGAACCCATCAAGGTTTGGCCCAAGGAATGGAAGCAGCATTTCTACATTCCAGACAGCCATGAGAAGATCAAGACTGACGGAAACTACAACCCCGAGGACGCGGATGACATCAACCAAAGCGAGGAGAGGCTCGACTTCTTCGGCGACCAGATCTTCAAGATCCTCGGCCCTTCGTTCAAGGATGGCGACCACAAGAAGCATATCAACCCAGCTCTGATCAAGCATGACCTCAAAAACATGGTTTCTTTGACACACCTCACCACCACGATCGCTGCTGGTCACAAGAACCCCGATGGCTCGCAACTCGTCCTTCACCGTCGTTCCGTCGGGCAGTACCTCTCATCTGATAAGTACAGGGCCTGGGGTGACATTGACAGACGGGGTGTCATCGATAAGCTCCGTGATCATCTCACAAGGGAGGAGGATAACCTCTGGATCGAAGTGACGTATCGGTTCTACTTGAAACTCAACAAGCTCCCTGCCAAAATACCAAATGTGGATGAGCTGTTGGAGGCAAAGTCACGCGAGCAGCTTGTCGATGTCGTCAGGAACCTGAGTGTTGACGGTCCCGAGTTCACAAGCCGTATCGTGGATCATTTGATGGCATTGGCTCCAAGCTCCAATAATGAAAATGCCATTGTGGTAGCTCGGCAAGGTTCGGATCATAATGCACCGGTGAAGCCACATCTGAGCCCAATTACCGGTAAGCGCATATCATTGCAGCTCGGCACTGAGACCGAAAACATATCATCTTCATCTCAATCCTCAAAACCCCTCATACCTTGCGTTCTTTTTCGGCAATGCTTTGCTGTGAACTCCAAGGAATTGTTGAGGAAGACAATACTAACAGCTGATAGACTTAGTATCTTCGGAATTTGCCACGAGATGTGTTCTCAAGCGCTCTGGTAAGTAGACATCTGTACCAACCCCAGAGCTTACGGTCATCCTGAGATCATTGTGACTAACATCAAATTCGATGAATCCGTTGCAGTCGTTTCCTTCAGAGATCGCTGCGAATATAGATGGATCTGCGCTGCATGCGATACCTATCAAACCGAGGATCATGAAGAATATGTAGACAAATGTCGGTCTTGTGACAGCCCTACGGTCGTCATAAACCCCATCCCCGACAACAGTCGGCACAGGGATGGCGGAAGCAGCATCAAGCGGACTCGCATATCTGAATATGAGTATACGGTCCAATCAAGTGCGGCCAGAGAGATATCGGGATGGGAATCCCTCATATTTTCTTGCGACGGATGCCTCCATTATTCAGAGGTTTCTTACCTAGCCTTGAAGTCAACCTTGAAGTCAATCTTCTACCATGGGCTTTGCTCGCCTGTGCTTTGCAAATTGTGCAGGATGGAACATGGACCTGTGTGCAACCACTCTTTGATACCTGTCCAGCTTGTTGGGGAAAAAGTCGTATGCACATACGACGATTTCGGGAGGACTTATATCTGGGTAGGCAGATTGCCATCTGTAGAAGACACTCGGGGTTGATTGTTATCTCGTTGACCCAAAACTATATTGTCTGCTTTTCAAGTTTTTATACAAGAGTACAGAATATCAAGCATCCACTTCTTAGCTTTATGTCTTATGTAGAGCTTACCTCGAGCAAAATCGCATCAGAATGTACTACAGTTATCATCACTCTGTTTACCAAGAACCAAAATCTCTTGTCCCGGTTTTGGCGCACTGGTTGTCGGTGCCCCAAGTTATCCCGCAACCAGATCACCTCTGTTTTGGCACCTGAGCGGGCCGGTCCAGAAGAGCAGTCACCAACAAACTCGACATGAAGCACCTCGAGAAATTCAGAATTGCACCTTTCTACAGTATACGGCTTGTAGATGATTCGTTTCTACTGAAGGGGCCTGGCTGTTTTGATCCTGCGCGCCCTGCTACTACTGGTCACTGATACTGTAAGTATGAGTCAACAATGCCGTATTTTTTACCTCTGTCGGCGTAGTAGTTCTCATCCAGCGAGATACCGAGGCCGAACCCAAGACTCTTGCTGCTGTTGTTAGCTCGGGTTTCAGGACTCCGAGTAGGGGCAGTCGAGACTTGCACAATCCCTTTGTTCGTCCAAGCCATTGGTAACGGTAGTGGCTGGGGCGACAGGGGCGACAGGAGCAATAGGAGCAATAGGAGCAATAGGAGCAATAGGAGCAATAGGAGCAATAGGAGCAATAGGAGCAACAGGGGCACTATCAGCATCTCCTAATGGTGAAGGTGATAACGACAGGAACCCTTCCTAAAATGGGCTTCTCAGGGAGGAGACAGTAAAGCATGGGTGATTGTTCTCGATGAACCTATTCGCCTGGAATCAGCTCATGAACGGATATGTACGCCTTCCCAGCTTGGAGCATGTTGTTTTATTCATCATCCCATGGCGCTCGCCTGCAGCCGCCGGTGGCGGATTGCTGTTGTGGTGTTACCCGCACATGACGACGCAAGTTCCCGCACATGGTGAGCAAGATCAGACGCAGCCACGAGGCCTTGTAACCACGCCCGTCTCCTCACTGCCGGATGAAGCAGCGGAAGATGGGGTGTTGTTTGTTCCCGTGCATGACAGGACGCCGTTTAAACACGTCAATGGGAATGGGTTATAATCTGGAGTGTCGATGGTCGCGGGAAACTCGAATGCTCCGGCGTTGATTTCCGTAGTGTCTCGCACAACTTGGTGTGGCTCTATCCAAAAGACTGACTCTTCTTCCCGTTGGATTTGCGCCAAATGGCATATTCAATCGCTTTCAAGCCTCGGAGGTCGTGGTCGTCGGTGTAGCGATTGTGTCGTGAAGATGAACGCAGCTATTGTGTAGTTTAGCATGGCATCATGGTCTTGAATTTGACGTTTCTCGGCTCCAGATGCAAGTGCTTATTGGGACATGGAGCGCCACCAGATGATAGCTGATGCATCCGCGCATACTCGTCTTGCTCGTTATGGTCGGCTCGTGCAGGATCGTTTATGGGAAACAGACTGAAGTCGTTGTGGTAAGTCTCAAGAACTTTCTCGCATTTTGATTAAATGACGCGTTACGTGTTCCAGTCCTCGGTCAGTCATGTATGCTCTTCGATACTCGTTCATAGTGAGCGGAGCATTCGCCGGATGCGCGTGTCCGGGATCCAAACTAGCAGCAGACCATCAGGTGCGCTGCTGCTGGACGCGTGTGGAGGCTCAGGCGCTGACTTGGGCCAAGCAGTCAATGTGATAGCGGAATCGAGGAAGCGTAAACTTGGATCTTCAGCGCTGGCCGCTTATTGATGGTCGATCCTCTCGTTGTAGATCTGTTTTGGTTCAGTATGATGTATGAACCGTGACGCGTCGGGAATAGGGTCGTCGGCTCCGGAGCCTGCTTGTTTGGCTTTCAACCCGGAGCAGCAAAATTCAACTACTTGGGATGCTGATGTGGTCCATTACCACTTGGGTTCGCTGCCAATGGCAGACCGTGACATGGTGGTTCCGCCGGGGTAGGTGTTGAACATGGAAGGGATCCGTGTGCTCGTGCCGTTGTTGTCATGCTGCGTGATTCGAATGGCGTCGTCCTTGATGGTCACAAGCGGTAGGTGGTAATAGGGGGTACTTGAATTCTCGTCTCGGATCGGGGGAAAGATGGTTCTTGGTTGATTCGTAGCACGGCTCATTGTCACTCCTTGCTTCCGATATACAAGACTGTGGACAGGATGCCGTTTCCCCGTCTGTACGACAAGGTCCCGTCATATGCGTTGTGTCTTTGGAGGTGGAACAAGTTGAGCGTCCGTCTTAACTGCGGCAAAGTGGTCGGAAGAGGGTAAGGAGAGGAAAAATCTTGTGCGGATATGAATAGAGGGTGGCCAATACTCCTCCTGGTAGGCTGGTAGCTAGAGAACGACTTTGCGGCACTGAAAAATGTAATTATCGTACGCTGTAGGATTAGTGGCGTATACAGGCTAGAGTGTTTACCCCCTGGCTCTAGTCGATGTGGATACCATGGACTTCTCTGGACAGTTTTTGTTACTTGATGATTTTTCTGCCTAGCTAGCTACCTAGCTACCTTGGTCTCCATCCATATCACTCCAGTGCTGTTCCGATTCGCGTTTCGTCCTCCATTCCCGTTGGCTAAACTTCAGTTTTAAGAGAGATTCTTTGATATCGATGATTGATATTTGCCCTTCCTCCTCCTGCAAGTGATCAAGTCTTATTTGGAACGTTGGCTACGCATACATCTTACTGCATGGAAGTCTCTGGAAACCAGGTTGAATGTCTTTCTGCATCCAACCCCATTCACACCTACATTCCGAGTACCACGTAGATTGAAAATGATATTCTTTTTGTGGTCAAGTTCGCCGGAACAAAAAGTAGACTTATGTCAAACAAGTTAGGATGAAACTAAGTTTGGGGAGAATAATCTGATGAGTTTTCCGGTAGTTTTCCATTCAATCTTGCCAATTTTTCCTTTGCACCTTATCCCATGAATGATTATACCAGCGAGACTGATCGGCCGAAAAAAAGGTCTTCTACAGCTTTCACGCATGTTTCTGTAGATCCCTGCTGTTGAGATTTTATCATGACTTTTGCTTCTTCATCGCGGGTCGCTTGCGGCCTGGACACAAGCTCAGCTTGCTTCCCCGCAGTAAAGGGCAAGTGAGGCCCTTTAAGGTACTGAGGACTGCAACATGGCCTTCTGGAAACTTTGGATAAAGAGTTGAGTTTCGGACCTTCCAGTCCGTCATTTCCTTGGGGGGCACTCAGCATGACCAAGTTTCTCTGTTCCCGAGATCAACTTCGAGGCCTGAGTAAGGAAAGGTAGGTAACCTATGGCCATCGGTTAGCCAATCTGGAAGCTGCCATGCTTGCCGTTCAGGGCGCGCTCGCACTATCTCAACTACATTTTTCTTCCTGCCACATGACGACACTTCTTTGATATTAGTTCTTGATGGGTAAGGCGCCAAAGCAAAAAAGAATACTTAAATGTTCCGAAGTGACGTTCTGCAAATCACGTTCGGGAGGAATGCTCCGGCGTGCCGTTTCTAGAAGCTGGGTCTTGAGGAGTCTTGAGGTGGCAGACTGAGAAGTTTCGTCGTAGTTTTGATTTGGTTCAGTGTAGGAAGGACACTTGATATCGTATCTGCAAAATATCCATCGTAGTTTGTTTTCTGACAGGTAAATATGTTTTTCTTGCATGTCTCGCACTGTCTTTTCCAGGCCTTTTAGAGATGCTCTCTTGAAATCACTTTAATTAAATACAAATGAGTCTATGCGAGCAGGGGATATCCTCGTCCCAAACGAGTCAATACTCCGAAGTCGCTGCGCGGCGCACAAGTAGAAGGACAAAGTCTAAAGTCTAATGCATTGACAGCCCCCAAGAAAGGGGATGAAATAGCTTCTATATCCCAACTTCCATCGTAGCGCAAGTCAATCCTCATTTTCCATCCTCTCCCCCTTGTCAGTGCAAGTGGCGGACCAGTTCCGCTGTGGAGTCAGTCTCTAATTTACAGTCTGCTCTCGAACGACATCGCCATCATTTCTCTCTCAATCTGCTTGTACGAATTTCTGTTCTCGAAAGGGTTCGCCACCAGTTCTTTCTCGACCTCTTTATACGCATCATAGCCGTACAGCCACGGCTGGACTTGAGGACACGTCCACCTGCTTGGGAAGGGCGCTGCCAACTGATCCTTACCCAGCTGGGATAGGAAAATCGCGTCTCGCGCCTCTTGTTCCGGGCCGTCGGGCAGGTGAAAATCGTCTCTCTATATCATCCATTATCAGTCCATTTGTTCGAATTTGTTGGGTGTTAAACAACTTGTTTTTTTTTTTTTTTTTTTCCTTCGGAGAAAGAAAACTTACCTGATCAAAAGTCGCATCGTGTATAGCGTCGCCCCTGGGTTTTCTAAGCTTCTCATATCTGCTCAGCGCCTGGGGTAGGTCTTCTTTCGATGAAATGTGCCCGAGGAGGAGGCCTAGGACTGCGCCATCCTCCACGGCCGAGTTGGCACCTTGGCCGAGGTAGGGCAGCATGGGATGACATGCGTCGCCCAAGAAGACGAGGTTGGATCTGTCGTTGACCCAGGAAGGAAGTGGGTCCCCTTTTTTCGGACGAAGAATGTTAGAAACGAATTCATCTCTCGTCAGGATGAGCCTCGAAAAGACTTACTGTGCATAAGCTTCCACTTGGTCACGTTGTCCACGAGAGCCAAGAATTTGTTCAATATAGGGTCCCATCCTTGGAAAAGCGCCTTCATCTCCTCTACGGATCCTTCTTGGCGACTGACATTGGGTGGGAGGTTGTCCGGGACAAGGAGCACAATGTTGTAAATGGTCCCGCCTCGGAGGGAATACCCAACGGCATGAGCCCCTGGTCCAATCCAGATGCGGACTTTTGGATTCGACACGCATTCTCTGAGCTCTTTATCCTCAATCTGGTCCAGCCTCAGCACCACACGATATGCCAGGTCACCCGTCGGCTTCGGGACGTCATGGGGCCCGGAAAACATGCCCCTGGCATTGGACCACAGCCCATCGGCCGCGACGATGAGATCTCCCTTTTGCGTCACGCCTTCCTCGGTGTTGATGATGGCCTCGTTAAAGTCGATGTGCGTCACCCTCTGGCCCAGCCGAAACGTGACGCCCAGCTCCTTTGCGCGCTCATACAGTGCCTGCTGGAAGTCGACCCGGTGCATGCAATAGTACGGGGAGCCATATCTTTCCTTCATCTTGCGGCCGAACCCTTCCTCCCTGGCCAACACCTCGCCCGAGTATCTATGTATGAGAAACTCTGACGGCTTTGCCCCAGCTTCCCACAGCCTGGGCGAGAGGTTCCATTTCTCCAAGATGCGAGTGCAGTTGGGTGTCAGCTGGATACCGGCGCCGACTTCCAGGAGCTCCTTTGCCGACTCGAAGAGGGTCACCCTGTGGCCGGACATCCTGATGGAGATGGCTGCTGAAAGGCCGCCCATGCCGGCGCCGATCACTATGACATGAAGGTTTGCTTTTGATTGGGGATGCATCCTGGCTTCAACCCTGAGGTATGTGTTGTGGTTGGTATTGATTAGGCTTGTTGGACAGATGGGCTTGGTTCAAATCAATTGTAAGTATGCCGCTGCAGTCGCAGTTATTAGTTGTACGCGGAAGGAAGGTTCATTATTGTTCTACTTTCTAGACGGAAGCTGACCTAGATATAGAAATCACGAAAGACATCTCCTGATGATCTAGGGATTACTTGCCCCCTATCTATCTCTCAATTGCCGTAAAACATTTTGCTATATCACCATCATTATACATCATCAGTCATGATGCTTCAAAAGATAAGATCCCCGTCCATCCCCTTCCGGGATCTGTGTCAAATTCGAAAATTTTCCGGCTGCTCAGAATATACCGAAATGGGCTGTTGGTCCGCAATGACCTAGAAGGCCAAGACTGCAACTTCACCCGTTACACAGAGTCACTGACGTGATTGTATCTAAGTTGGTTCTGTGTGCTACTTGGGGTTAACTTTTGAAGGATCCATCCTCGCTCATTACAATCATCGAATTCTTTGTCATTTTGTCTCTATTCGTTGATGATGTTTGTGCAACTCTCAAAACTAACTACCACTGTCCTGATATTGAGGCGTTTTGAAGACCAATCTACGATTTACTGTATAGGTACGTATTCAACTTGCAGGGAAAAATACGATGTACCAATACGCAGGCATCCATTAGTGTTGATCCGCAGGGCAAGAATAATTAACAAGGCTGTCAGTATAGGTACCTATCTCCGCGACCTCGTACAGTTCGGTAAAAATTTACGGGTAGCAGAGGTTATAAATGGGAGTACGGATTACGGATTTAACATCGTGTTACATTGTTTTGTAAGATAACAGTCATCATACGATGCCTATTAATGATGTTTAGGTGAGGAGGAAAATCAAACCAGAGGTTCCCGCTGGGTACTACGTAGGGGCCACCAGAACCTTAAATATCTGACTCGCCCCGCGGCAAAGGAAACGTTAACTGACACCTGGGGTGTATCTCGCTTGTTTCTTCTCGGGATTAGAAATAAAACAACGCAAAAAATAGACATAAAACAAACAGCTTACGGAATACAAAGACGGCATAGGACGCTACTGGATTTGGAAATCATCGGGATGATCATAGTTCCCGTATCTTAGGCCCGGCAGGTTCCTGGGTTAGGGGGCCAAAGCTGCTTGCCAGGCTGGCACTTGGCAGCTGGAGCTGCCACTTGACACACGAAAAGGTGGATCCAATCGATACACTGTGCTGTACAGCCAGTAAAGGTTCAAC
Organism: Pyricularia grisea; assembly: GCF_004355905.1. NCBI lineage: Eukaryota > Fungi > Ascomycota > Sordariomycetes > Magnaporthales > Pyriculariaceae > Pyricularia > Pyricularia grisea. The sequence continues at coordinate 7,998,275 of NW_022156716.1, read as the reverse complement.
ACTGTTTCTCGTGTGGCGGATTGAGTGGCGCCTACCCCGCTTGCCTGCACCAATGCCCGCCAAAGTGAGTGACAAAAACAAAGATTGGGCGAGCGACCCCAAAAAGCCCAAGTGTTTGGCTTCAACTCATGGATTTTAATCTCGCATCTTTCCTTAGATAAAACAGGTGTTCAAAATCTAAAAAGAAGGCTTTACTCAATAGTGGCGCCTCTATAGGACTCCTCAATTTTTATAATTTCTTATTCGATCTTGGAGAGGTTATTTGCTGTAATATTTCAGTGTTTGCGTTGGTTTGTCTACTTGCCGTGTAATCAGGGCGCGTCAACTTTTGCGCCGAACTTGAGCTCCTACACAAAAGTACCTAGGTAGGTACATACTACCACCACATAGTCTCAAAGCGTGTCATCAGCCACCCGCCTGCATATTTGATATACTCGACATAATTGGTAGGTCAGTCAATTTGGGGGGGAAAAAATCAATTCATTCGACCACTTTTGATCCGCTCAGGTCCATTGCCAGGGTTTATGGTCTCCAACTGAATGCCTAGATCCTGGTGTACCCAGCTAGGCATGGGGTCAAATAGACTTCCGGCGTCGGCGTTGGGCGCCGGTGCCTATGTCACGATACCTGACGGAGAAGAATGGGAGAGGAAAAAAAAAAAATATGAAAAGAAAAAAAAAAAAACATGAACACTATGTTTGTCCTTTGCTTTTTTTCTTGGAACGGTCCGTATGCTTTTTTTTTTCACTCATATTTTGCCCGCAACGTTGTGATAGGCTCTGGCCCACCATTCGACTGTCAGGTTGCAGCGTACCTACAGCCCGGACCCTGGAATTCATCTACAAGCCGCAAAACCCGCCCAGGTGCCGCGTCGCTCCGGATATATCTACGAGCTAGAAGATAAAGTTAAAATCCTCTCAGAAACAACTCAGTACTCTATAAATAAGGGACCTATCCGCCCAGCAAGGTTTGAGCTTGTATAATGCTGACAGCCCAGCGAGAGCTCTGGTCTACCCAGGTTGCTGCTCCAACACGGTGTACAATTTTTTATAGGACCATTCCATGACCGACGGCAGCGTAAAAGGCAGCAACTCGTCGACTTTCCTCTTCCAAAGGCGATATCTATAGCTGGAAGCGTTAGCCCCAAAACCAGAGTAGCAAGTGTTGGGTGCGAACCACTACGCTCACGGCGTTGGATGTTTTGCATGGGTCGTCGTCTTCTGTGACTATCGTATCGAGCTCTCAACATATTGATGGACATGACAGATCTCATTCCAGCTCACTCTGTCCATTTCAGACCATCCTGGCATCCGTGACGCCCCCAGGCATGACAATCGCGTATAGCACAAGCAAAAATATCAACTGTTACCCACAATGCCGATCTTTTTGGCTGATTTTTCAATCTGATACGCTTTGTTCGTCCAGTCATCGATGGAGGGAGCTTTTAGGAATTGATGTAAAAAGTACGGCCTAGCGGCCCGGATACAACCCAGGATCACCAACTTCACATTGATCTACTACTGCATAATGCAGATTCTGCGTACTAGCCGGCGTGCAAGACGACCAGCTCATCCATGGGCAAGTAACGAACCGGGTTGGAGCCCCGTTTTTTTTTTTTTCCATTGGCATAATCAAGCGCAGCTGTAAAATATCTCGCATGGTGACGCTGACGAATCTCTACATGAGCGCGGAGATATTCTGTTCTTTGGACAGATCTGCCAGAGTAACGAGGTCGACCTTGTACAGGTTGTTGCCTTGTTCACCGGATCGTCGGTGAGGACGGCCGTCGCGATGAGCACCAAACTGCAACCCTGGACCCCCATCGACACCAAGACCCCTGTACATATTAGGGCCTAGTCCAGGGCATGAGTGGGGGAGCCTGCTCGCTCGATATTGAGATTATCTTCGCAATAGACCTGACCCGACGGCGTTGAATTCAGACCAGCGGGATAGCCAGGGGAGCCTGCCAAGCTTGCGTACTTTGAGCCCCGGCGAAGCACTACCCACCAACAAAGCCTGCTGGCGATGGTGAAGACCCTAATCCGCAGCATCGCGTGGTTGGGAAGCTTGATGTGAACTTTCCATTAATCACGCGCGCCATGCTTTGAGAGCATATCCATGCAATGTACGAGTAAACCAAGACGCTTCGTCCTTGCAAAACCACACTTCGAGTTTGATCCGGAGCATCCCCCCCGGTTTATCCTAGAATAGTTAACACGAGTGTGCCTCTTTTTCTCCGGGGCGGCAAAGACTTTGTGCCAAGGCTTGAAAAGGCCCCTAGGTGCTCGAATCAGCACAAGTCGGTGTTGGGCCATCAAATGTCGCCATCTACAGCATCCTTTCGTTCGGCTGATACCTCCTTGATCCCTGAGCCAAGGAGCGCGTGGCTATGATAGTGTCTTATCCGGACATTCAGGAGCTTTCGTATTTTATATAAAAACGAATTTACATCATCCTTTAAACATGTCAACATAGTGACTCCTTCTCGAACCTGGGAACAGCCATGGTATTCTATCCAAATACCCATGAAATCATCAGCTAGCAGCCAGGGACAGCTCTTACGATCCAAAGTACAACTACGCCATCAAGGTTTACATCGTGCAAGAATTTCAGCGATGTCAAGATTCAAACGCCCTTGCAATCTATTGATATGTCGTAGCGACCAAGATCCTCTCGAGATCATAGATGAATAGATGTGTCGTCGCTTTATATACTGCCAAAAGTTCGGGCTAGTGCCAAGGCTAGTCCTAGCGGCCGATATCTACGGGCGGCGCCGGAGGCTAGACGGCGTTGCACATTTAAAACATACGTGGACAATCCTCAAAATTCCTCAACATGCTCGACGGCGAGGTTAACTGGTTGTTTGTAACCCTGAAATGCTTTCAATACACTGATTCAAAGCGTCACGTCTTTTACGCCTAACGCGACTCGCCAAGTTCAGACAGCTCGGGAGCTTGGCCTCTGAGGGAGACGTCACCCGTCATGGAGCTGAGACCGGACAGGCCGAAAGGGAGTCTAAAAATTTAACATGGGACAGCGAAGTGGTCCAGAAGAAGCTGCAGGAGACTGTCGGCTCATGCATGTTAAAGAGGTGCCGCACGATCAGACGAGGGACCTGGGAAGTTCCGAGACGTCCAAGTCCGAATGCCTCACACTGGAATCGTGGGTTTGATCAAGTACCAAAGTACCTAGATAGGTTGGTGCCTAAGTATCTGGCTTGGCGCGGGTGAAGTTTACCTGGCGCTGCCTAGCCTGGAAAGCGCAAGCGTGTTTGAAGGGGATGGACTCAAAAGGCATAGACTTGATCAAAGCCCGGATGCATCGGCTTGCTCAACAGTCCCCCTATGCCAGGAGCTTACAGCAGTCGCGCATGGGCCCCTTTAGCAGGTTGACCTGCGAGCTGGGGCTTTGGTTCGGAGCCAGCATGGCATCTAACCAGCTTCGGCTGACCATGCGGGCTGTCGATTTACTGGGGAATTAGTTGATAGGGGCTGCAGTGCTCCGGTTGCCATGCGCATAGGATGCTATCACCCACGAACCGGGCCACTACTTCCCTGTGATCTGGCCAAAGGTGGATTCCAACAGTCTGATCGATGCACTCGTAGTTGGCAGCGTGCCTCTCCAAGCTTGAAAAACTTGCTTTCTTGTATCAACCGTACATGTCTCATCGTCATCTATAATCATGACGTTTTTCCATGAACTTCACCCTGCCTATTTTTTACGCTCAGACTGCGAATTTTTGACCCAACCTGTTCCAAGCATAGAAGATATCTAAAGCTAGTGCCAAGCCCCTTCTCGCAAATGTCTATCATTGGTTGGGCATTGCTCGCTGGGAATTGACTCTGTGATTGCCTTGTTTTGCTTTGCTTTTCGTTTCTCCTTGTTTTCCATCTATTGTCACGTACGCATAGTCATAGAAATGAAATAAAAGAAAACCTCATGCGTCACATCCCCTATATAGATAAGAAATGTAAACAGCGGTCAGTCGCCCCTCCTCCCGAGTCCATCCTCGACGATTGCTTCCTAGTTGACATATGAATTAAAGTCCTCCAGAAGTACTTCGTACTATTACCTTTACACTTGTCTCCCATGTCCCCTCATCCCTTAGATTTTTTTACAAAGTAAGAACCACATTAGTCGCCAAGAAGAGGGAGGCCTTGTTAGTAGAAGCCCCTGTACGTCCGTGTAGCACTGCAGTCGAGCTGAATACTTCCCTGGCCACCATCGGCCTGCTGAGATTCCCATTTTGCAGGGGAGGATAGGGGATGGGATTTGCGCTCAACCCTTCTACTGTGTGCTATGATGTAGTTCGTCCTCCTCAACAGAAAAATGACTTGATCAGATTGGGACAAATCATCTCGCGAGGAGGGGGAAACACAAAAGAGGAAAGAGACTCGGGACGAAAAAAATAAAAATAAGGGGCAAAGCTTGGTTCATTGTTGAAGCTCAAAGGAGGCAGTGCAGCGATGCAAGCTTAGGCGTTTGAAATGATTCGTACTTTCAGATGATTCGACTCCCATATCTTGGATTGAGCTCAAATGACAGGCGGAATATTTTCCTTTTCTTTTTTTTTTTTCCATCTATCAGTCTGAACTTTGCTACAGGCTTTTCTGACAAAAATCCATCCTGCCGAGCCTGTTTTCGATATTTCGCGCATCACGGAAAAGGCTACCCTCTTTTTTCCCCCCCTAAGTACGCACAGCCATCCATCCCAAGGTAAACCCTTCCTAGTTTTGAGCTCGGGTTACGTAGTAGATTTTCGGCCGCATCTCCGCACCAATTCTACGATTGAATGAGTCTCAACTAACCGCCCTCCTCCCCATCAATAATTCAGACATCCAAGAAGTTTTCGGGAGTGACCGGAAAATACCCCTAAATAGTATTGTCTTATCAGCCCAAACCCTCACCCATGGACTTTTGCTTGAATCGACATGTATCCCGTTGCGTTTGGCGAAAATGTATAACGGCGGCGATTCGTCGGCGAAATTGAATACCGATTTTTTTTTTTCGTCTAAAAAAAAAAAAAAAAAGGAAAAAAAGGGACCCTTAGCGTCAACTTTATGCGTAGCCTCGCCGTCGGCTGCTACGTGGGTACCCAGAGGGGCCCTGCCGAGTGGTACGTTGGAAACCTGATGAGCCGGCGGTGGAGAGGACCCACGAACAGGCGCACTTCTCCCCGGCGGCGAACCTCCACCCCCGCCGGTTGCATTCTTTTTACCCTTTTCGCAAAATGGCCACCGGCTCGGAGTGTTCAGCGCGACACAGGGCTGGTTCGCGGCACGCGGACTCATGATCGTCAAGATTCCCAATTCGGCTTGGCGCATGGAAGGATCCTAAGCTTGTCCATAGGTGTGGGAGTATTCAGTCGGCGGACCTTTTTTTTATATTTTATTTTAGTAATTGAGAAGCAATTAACATCGTGTAAGTCGAAAGGCAGTTTCTATTCAATAGTTTTTTTAACATCTGTTCTCGTGCAGGTGATAGCGCAGGTGCTTTCGGGCGTCTGTAATTCACCTGCAAAACTTACATTTCCACTATTCAAATCATGAAAACTAGGTACCTTACAGAAAAAGAAGAGAAGAAAAAAAAAGAGTACTGATAAATATTTTACCAGCTATAGCTGAACCTACGATCCTGCTTATCCGTCAAATCTGCCCCGTACTTTCCGCACTCTGCCTCCATTCCAACATCCGCCGGCCCCGGAACCTCGCCCGTCACGTCTCGCTTTATCCCGCACACATCCGTACAAGAACCGGCACAGCAGCACAGCAACCGCCAGAAGCAACAATCCGATGGTGCTGGTGACCACGACCTTGAAACACCTCGGCCTCTCGGTCCACACATTACAGCTACGGCGCACCGATGCATCCGGCGCAACGGCCAATGATTGACGACGGCGCGTCTGGTGTTATCCTGATGTTGGACGAGACCAGGCTGAGGAGCGGCGATGCGACGGCCAAGATGCACGAGGCCAAACGTGACGCGACGATGATCCCTGAGCCGGCGTCGAGCGGGAGCTCGAGGAGGTGTGTTGTATCGGCGAGCGGCGGCACGATCATGATGAGGACGACGAAGGTCCGATTTCGTTACTTTTGTGGTATGAGCCAGCAGACCAAGACGCCAACCCCAGAGAAGCGCGACTTGCATGGCACCCAAAGGAGCCATGTGTATCGTTTGGTATCATTGTAACCAACATATTCGATGACTAGAGAGGCAAACTGATATCAATTTGATTGTCAGAATCATATTTGCTGACATCATCGACGCTATTGGTATTCTCAGTCTACTAACGGTAAGTACCGGTGCTTGCATAGTAGTTAGCACCCCGAACCAAAACACACGCCACACCTTGAGAACCTGCAGGGCCTCCTTCAGCTGCCCCACCGAAAACGATGCCTTGTCGCCGCCCTCCCTGTCTCTAAACATCCGAGCCCTGAGCACCTTTTCGCGCTCGTTCAAAAGCAACGGGTCGTTCGGCCCGTACGGCATCAGGATGTAAAAGACAATACCGGTTGCGATATCAAGGTGCCGCAGACCAGGAAGAGCGTCCGCCCAGGGGCGCGAGTTGGAGGCTATCATATCAAACCGATGCCGTACGTAAGCAGGCAGTCTATGGCCTGAACCAGACCTTTCATGTTAAGTCAGGTCGCGGTGCGGATGGCGTAGTCCTGCTTCTGGTAACAAAATGATGTGATGGTGACATATTCCGAGCTAACACAACCTTCTGTGATGCCGAGGAGGAAGCGGACGGTGGTCACTGGTGAACGGCGCAACGTTGGTAGGCGCATCGAGGAAAAGGCATATTGCACCCAATTAATGCTGTATGTGTTTTAATCGAGGGGCTGTCAGCTATAACATTCATTTGCACTCTTTTTTTTGTTTTCTTTTTCTTTTTTCTTCTTTTTTCTGCCTTGATGGGCAGAATAGTGATTTTGATTTCGCCCGACAAATTATATTCCAAAGCGGGGAAAACGTAGCAGATCACCACAAAACCACCCTACACAGTAGAGCCGACCAATTTGGTCACAGGCAATTTTCTCAAACAATAAATGAATTGCATATTCGGAAATAACTCTGGCCGAGGTAAAATATCGAGAAATATCACAAAATTGCTGCGGTGTGAGTTCTAGATCTTCAATGACCCCCCAAAGAAACCCGCATAACTCAGACCTTGCTTGTGGAGATACTGCAGGAAGAAGACAGGGCACCTCACGGGTAGCACTGTCCGGTCAATCTTCCGCAAAACCTTTTGCTCCTCCGTCAAGGTCACTGTTAGGGTTGAGGCATCGATAACATTGCCCTTGCTTTCAATTCGAGATGCTTCATGTTGAATGGGTATCATTCGCAACGGGCTTGATTTCCATGCTTGCTCAGGAGCAGCACTTTGATAAAGAAAGGCAGGACAAGCTCAGTAGGATATAGGTTGTCAATAACGAAATATATCGATGGCTTCCGTCGCGGGGTTTCGAATGCATGGGCAGGTTATTCCACCCGAGCAATTCTGTGTTCATCCTATATATCCTTGCCGTTCACCAATCCTTTTGTTATTGTCTACCTCTTCCCATGCTTCCTGCGATACAAAGAACGTGCTGATAATCGCCAGTGAGACTGTTCGTAGGAAGAGGCTGGTATCAAGTATTACATCTCTGACATCGTTGACTTATTTCCTGCTTCTTCATAGGTCGTCTCATTTGCGGTGATGCGATAACTCTGACGACATATGCGGACGGCTAACATGATGGCAATTGCCATCTTACACTAGAACTGAACCGGTGCCTGTCAACTTCCTTCGTCAATCAGTAACACATAAGCAAGTTTTTTTCTTTTGTTTTTAATTTCAAATTTCCTTCCTATTCCCACCTTGTCCCAACGCATACACTCATGGCGCTGATACGGCTCCAGGGGCCTGTGGAGGTCTGCAAAGCGGAGGTCAAGCGGAGGCCAAGCTTGCGTATGTCATCAGGGAAGAGGGACATCGGCCGGGATGGACTTGTCAATATCGTGGGCTCGGGCAAGGTCCTCCCACTCGTCGGACCGAATGGATGACCTCTAGCTCACGAGGCGGCGAGTTCGCTTCTCTGCAGGCATAAGTAAGTAGCCTTCCGGGGATACAGCGTACGGACCACATCACCGCCTGCGCATGTTGCCAATGCAGCCCGGCACTTCGTCGGAATAAAAAGAGATCAAGGGCTTTTGAGCACCGTATCTTTGTCGACCAAACACCTAATGGGAGGGGAATATTTCGTGAATTTGTGATGCGTGAGGGTGGATGTCTGGCCTCGTCTCTGGGTCTGGTACGACAGCAGGGCCAATATCCGATTGGTCATATTGCTCCATGCCCACTGAGTCGTTGGCGAAGAAACAGAAATGTGCTTTACGAGGGGCCAAGGTCGTATTGGTTACAGTCTCACGCTCAGCCGGGATACTCGAGAATGGCAGCATCGGTCTGTCGAGGAGCTGCGGCAGGGTGGTAAGACTGGGATACGCGAAAAAGGATTGTACATGCTGACACTTGATAGCCCGGTGTTTTGAATTGGATGGTGAAGCTCCTGGGGAAATGCGAGTGCCAACGCTGCGATGGGACAACTTGCGCGATGCTCTTTGCTTCGGCATTTAGACACACCGGATTACCTCTGCGCAGAGTGATCACCAAAGAGTATGTGTTGACTAGAGCTTCGGAGTGGGTATGCCCATATGTAGAACAGTTGGGCGACGCAGCCGCTGGACCAATAGGTCACCTTGCCAAGAATTTTCAAAATGCAGAAAAGTGTGTTTCTCGTCGCAGGATTGGATTTTGGGGGTCTGCCTTACCAAAGGGGGCTACGATTAGCGCCTGCTCGCTGCAGTGAGATCCGACCCACACCACTCTTACAGTATGGTCTTGGGTTAATTTTGCTGTGACCCAGTGGCGTATCCTAGATTCAAGAGTAGGCAGAAGAAAACACTACAGTATGAAAGAGAAAGCAAATACGAGAAAAGGGCAGGCTGGGAGAGCTTCTCTGACCGGTCAACCAGTCGTTGAGGGGCGGCTTTACTTTCACCCATCTCCTTTATTTTTCCTTTGTGAGATTGTATCGTGACTTACTTGGTGATGAAGTGTAACAATGCAGGCGCTGCTCGAGAATAGAAAGGAGCGATTGTCGCACCCTTTCGACATTTTGAACCTATCAAGGAACGGGCATGAGTGTTCCGGATCAAGTGTTTTGCAGGTCGCGACTGCCATGGTGGTCTGTGAATACGAATTCAAAAGCAAGAGCCACCACCACAACACCAGAATACAGCATGCATGCCTCCTGGGCGTGGGCCTCTCGCCCTTGTGGCGTCGGCATTGCTAGTGGAAACGGTCCACGCAATACCGACCACACATTTTGACCGATTCTTCCCGTTTTGGAATGAGTAAGTCGATGGAAGCTTTTGATCACATGAACTCCATGTGATCGGCAGACTGGTAGGCAGACAACAGAATGCCTGAAGAAACCAACCTTAATATTTGCCCAGCAGAATACGTCGAGAACAATACAGGCAACATCACCACAAGGCGCAACTCTGTCCTCCCTCATCAGCCCGGGCATCAGCTGCATCTTCGAGACCCTGCCTGAACACAGGAAGGCTGATTTGAACGCCAGCGCCATCATCCTGGGCCTGTTGCCAACAAGTTTGTACCGTAGTAAAGTTTGGGCAGCACACCGCCTGAAACGGGCGCTGCTCTCCCTGCAACGCCCCTTTGGCCCCCTGCTCGCCACGCTGCTAGCTCTTGGAAGCCCGTCAGTTACGGCCATGGAAACTAGTACTACGTACAGGGCAGGGCAGTAAATTCACGGTTGGTTTCAAGGACTTGGTCGAAAAGGGTGACACTAGACCCACGACCATTTCGGCTTTTCGTTGGAATTAGGTAACAAATAGATGGAGGGTGGTCCTCAAGTGCTACAGAGTATGTGGTCGCTATCGCCTCAGCCGACGATATCGTTTATCTCGCTTATCAAGTCGGTTTTTACGGGATCGTCATTTTCGACCCAGACAACATTTCCATACTACTGCTTTGGACCTTTATTTGCATCATCGTCTAATTTTGCGGCGTGTTGGTTTTGTGTTCTATCTCAAGCTGCACGTCAATCACAAAGAACTGTCGAAGTCAATGTAACAAACCATACATTCGGAGCAGTAGTATAACAACCACCATTATCCTCTGCATGAAAAAGGAGAGCCCAACCCTGGTGTTTTGCGCAGGATCACCAACACTTTTCCGTGAGGGTGTAAGCACATTTCGAAGACAGAAAAAAGGCTGCGGTGGCGCAAAGAGACCATCCTCGGCAACTTCCTGATCTGGATACTCAGCATGGGCACCCTGGCAAATATCGCCTTTGGCAGCATGGTTTTTTTTTCTAATCTGTTTTTCTTCAATGTCTCCCTACGGAGTAGGACGTTTTGCTGAACGTGGGACGATATTTTATCAGCGCACTCACTGGCTTGCCGTGGCATAGCGAGGCTTGAGTCGTTAGGTTTTGATGTGTACCTTTCTCGCACAGGACAAAAGATACGACGACCAACAGACCCCTGTGGATGGCATGGAGTCAATACTGCTCGAAGATGTGTACTGTTGGCACCAAAAAGAGCTTAGGCATTAACAGGCCGAGGCTGATATAACAGTGAAAAAAAAGTTAAGTCTGATGTCTACTCGGCCGAACGATAACCTGCAGCCAGCCTATCATAAGTTCAATTCAATATGCAAAGCGCATTGCTAGAAGACTAAGACTTTTTTGAGCCATTTATTGACTTCACGTGTGCGTATTCCAAATCAAGGCTGATCGCAGCCCAAATGAGAGAACGCAATGCGGCGCACTCCAGCACAAAACCAAGCGTCGAAAAGTTGAGGCTTGAGGGCATGAATCTACGTAGTAAACTCCAAGTCGAGTTAGTTTGACATGCTTGAGCGGGGTGGTATAGCAAGTGGATAACCCGTGGAGATCGATCCAATGCGGGACGGGGAGAATACCGTTCGTTGGAAAATCGCATCTTTTTTGGCCGGTGTTCCCTCGGGGCCCAGTGAAATTGAGACGAGGCTAACTAACTAATCAAGTTAGCCAAGACCAGAGTCCGCGCGGTTGCCTGCCAAGCTGGGTAAGTGTTAAGTGGTGTGTCTACTGACTAGGAAAGGGGCCCAGTGACAGGCAATTATGAGTAATGTAGAAAAGAGAAGAAGAAAAAGAAGGTCGAAAAAAAAAAAAAAAAAAAAAAAAAAAAAAAAAAAAAAAAAAAAAAAAAAAAAAAAAAAAAAAAAAAAAAAAAAAGGGACCCATTCAATGGTGTCTGAATAAAATGCCCAGCTCATCAAGATAGCTACACTTAGACTTGCCCTAGTAGGTACCTTAGTAGTACCTACCTCAAATACATACCTTACCTACCTACATACTGCCCATCGTATCTCAACATTTCAAAGGATCCAATGCGCATTGAAAATAAAAGTTGCGTATCAAATGAATATATGACAAAACCCCCCTCGAACTCCCAAAATCTCATGGAGTAAATACCGGAAATTACCTGTAACTCGTTACCATAGTTATACGACTTGGAACTTGGTAGCCATCATGCAAAGACTGACGTCTTTTGTGTTTTGGGTTCTCGGTTATTATGACATCCCGTTTCCTGCTTACACCAGTCAAATGGGTGACATCGGGGCGGTCTATTCCTCGATGACTTCTTTCCTGCCTGTTCTGTCATAGTCGGGTCAGTATTTACCCTGCCTTGTTTCTGGTTTTGGGTGATCAAAGCGGGTCCAGTTGGCCCGTTTGGGCAAGAGCGTGTTAGCAGACGGAGCAAGACGAACTGTCCGTGCGACACGTTTTAAAGGTGGTTTGCTGCATGCCTACCCTGTCCCTCGGCGCCATTCGCCGACCCCACCTTGCACAAACCAAAAATAAATCAGGCATACGACAAATACGAAAGTTGATCCGATCGAATCCAGAAAGTGACAGAAATTTTGTCCATGAAAGCCATGGTGAAGTTGATGGCAAATTGGCGAGCGAGAATAATGCGATAGATCTTGTTTTGTTTTGATTTTTTGATCTTTTTTTTTTTCTTTTTTTTTTTTTGTTAGACTGCACTTCTTTGTCACTTCAGATGGCAACAACAATCGTAACTTTTGTCTGAAAATAATTGAAACCATTTACTATTTTGCACCACCCTGCTGGGAAACTTTAATACGATAATTAGTTGTACATCTGAATTTAATTTGCGGTTGTCCTACTGTCGTAAGGGGCTGTGCTGATAACTGAGTTTGGAAATCTAGACCACTAACAATGGGTCTGGACAGAGAAGGAGTGAATTCAGATGCTTTTGTCACTCGGTTGGGTCTTCGGCCGAGACAAACGAAATGCACGGTACGTCGAAGGCTATGGATAGGAAAGGTACCTACCTAGGGACGGGTGCTGCGGGGCTGGCTGATTCGCTACAGCGGCCCCGTGCGCCCATCATCTACCAGACAAGGTAAGGGAGGACCAGGACCACCGACAAGCAAATGATGCAGCCAACATCATCCGCACTATGCGGCTGCCCTAGGCTTCCCCCATTGCCTTTCTTTGCGCCTTTTCTTTCCTCACTTGGATTAAGGTACGAAGTACGATACATACGGTAGACTTCATGGTTCGTTCGATACGTTTCTCGCTCTCGTAGACATGAACGTCCCATCAACGCAACCACCACCACTTCACCCACCAACGACTCTCTATCCCTCGCCGCCGCCACAGCAAGCTCAAGCTCAAGCTCAAGCTCCTGCTTCTGCTACTGCTCCTGCCGCTTCTTCACCGGCCTCTGCGGCTGCCTCCGGGCACACGCAGAGCAACACAGGTCAGCAACGCGAGCTCGGCAAAAATGCGCTTCGTCGACCACATCGCAAGTCGAGGTTGGGATGTGTGAACTGCAAAGCTCGAAGGGTCAAGGTACGTAATAATCTATTCTAGATTAATTAGGACCCTCTCTTTCTGTCTGTCACTCTTGATCAGACAAATAATGTGGACTAATAATTTTCCCTGGGCGCCTCCACGTAAACGCGAAATCTCCAGTGCGATGAGAGTCATCCTACTTGTGGTTTTTGCCTGGCCAGGCAATTGACCTGCCAGTATCTTGAACCACCAATACCCGCAGGTCAGCCCCAGCATAATCTGTATGAACATCATCAACAGCAATCAATCTCGCCGCAATCACCAGCCTCACGCGGCATCGTTCCCAAAAATGACCCAAGGCAATCGACTTTTGCGCCTATGGGGTCGGCGTCGGCCACGTCGTCGCCCCCGAATAATTACAGCAACACGATGGGCAATCAACATGATCCCCGTCGAACTTCGGATATCGCCATAGCCATGGCGGCTGTCACCGTTGCTGCAGGGCCTCTTCCACCCCCCAACAGTCCCGGATCCAACTATGGGCGCAATCTGAACATAGATGACCTTGAACTTCTGCTAAACTTTACCAACTCTACTGTCAACTCCATGTCTCGTCATAGTCACATCTTGGACCTTTGGCGGGAGGGTGTGCCGAAGCTGGCTCTCGACCACCCTTTTCTTATGCACGCCATTCTCGCCCTATCAAGCGTCCACCTAGGCCGTTTCCCCGAGGCCGGCCGCCACCGTAGCTCCGATTACTACTTTAGCCAGGCCAAAAACCACTGGTATCAGGCCGAGAAGCTGGTTGGGCCCCTGCTGTCAAGTGGTGTGAACGAGGTCACATGTCACGCCCTGTACATGTTTGCTTTGGTCGCCGCCTTTTTTGCGCTTGCAAGGGGCCCAACCCCCGAAAGTTGGTTACCCATGGGCGGTGGGCCGCACGAGATGAAGAACGAGCATATTCTTGAGTGGTCCGTCCTCACCCGCGCCATCATTCCCGACGACAAGGAGCAGTGGGCGCGACTGGAGCGCGGGCCCGTTGGAGCCCTGGCCTCCCTGACAGTCAAGTGCATGAACATGCTCGCAACCTCCTCGGGGAAGCCAGAGGCGGAGCCTTTTCGCCGGCTGCGCGAGTACATCATGGACAGCGAGTACCGCAACCGCGAGCTGCGCGACCGGTACATCAGAATAATCAACGGCGTATCCCAGTGCTATTCGGTAACTTACGATGACAAGGGCTTTCCGGAGAAGCATGCGCGGGACATGGGCTGGTACTCGTTTGTTGCGGTTGCCGATGATACCAAGTTTCTGGAGCTGCTAAAGAACTTTACGCCGAATGCTCTCATCATATACGCGTACTCAGTCGTCATCGTCAAGGATGTGGACTTTGGCTGGATGACTGAGGGTTGGCCTCATCACACAATGTCTGGTATTTATCGACATCTGGAGCCACAGTACCGTGTTCATTTGTCCTGGCCCATCAAGAAGATTGGGTGGGTTCCTCCGGGGTGAAGCATGCCATGTTGATTTATTTATCTATGTTGCTTCAAAGATGGCGTTACTTTGTGTTCATTTCCGCCATATAAGCTGATATTATCCAGCTGTCTCTTATTCTGGAAGTGTACCTGAGGCTGAGCACCGGGGTTTGGGGCAATTTTTATATTAAGTTTATACCCATGTGTTGATGATGAGATGACTTTCAAGACAACACACACTATACACCCTATTTCTACATAGGTGCCGCTACTTCTTCCAAAAAGTGTGCCTACCTAATTATGTTGACGACTCATTCAACTTGAACCACCTTCACATGGAGATTGACATCTTATTTGTTGTCATAATCGTCGTCATCATCACCATGGAAAAACCTTAGGATGGCGGCGGCAACAACATCGCCATCGTGGTCCAGGTGGGCCGTCTCGGCCGCCCGCTCGGCCGTCTCCCGGTCTTTGCCCTCTATGGCGCCCTGCTCAATCCGCATCTCCATCTCACGCTTCACCATATGCTCATCAAAGGCGAGGTGCGCCTGCACGGTGAACATGCGGCGCGGGATGTAGACGCCCTGGACCTCGGTGTGGGGGCTGCTGCCCCAGACGGCGACTTTGACATTCTCGGCCAACAGGCCGTTGGCGCTCGAGTGCGACGGCGGCGCCACCACGTGGTCCTGGTGCATCTGGTGCAGATACACAGCCTGGTCTTCGGTCTGGAAGAGACGCTGCCCCACGGCAGTCAGGTTGATCTGCGAGTGGCCGAGCTCCCAGTCCTGGGACGGGGACGGCCTGACCTCGGACCCGAGCAGGCGGCACAGTAGCTGGTGGCCAAAGCAGATGCCCGAAAAGCGCATGTCGGGCCTGGTCTCCCAGAGCTCTGTGCGATCAAAGGGGGACGGTTAGCACAAAGATTCGAGATAGATGTTTCCTGTCATTGGTATCTAATCAAGTCTAGAAAGTCGTATTTGAAAAGTCATATTTGAAAAATGCAAGACGCATGCGGAAACACTGACCCTTCAGCAAAGTCATCAGGTCCTTGATCCAGTCGTTGTCGCCATGCGCGTCGTACATGCTGCCCGTCAGCAGCACGGCATGGAACCCTTCAAACTCGGACGCCTTGGGTACCTCGCCTCCCTTGTCGGCCACGACGAACCGAATGTCGGTCTCGATGCCAAGGCGCGGCTTGTGCTCGTCGCCAGCGGCCTTGAAGTGGCGGTGGAGGTTCTCTCCGTACGTCCCCTTCCTCTCTTGTGATTTGGGATGCGGCTCATCCGTCTCGAGGACCATCATGCGTACGACCGGAGGCGAGCTTTCGCCTTCGCCTCCATACTTTGCGGTCGCCGCATTGGAGTCGTCTGCTGTCATGGTTGGATGTGCTGGGTGTGGAAGGGGGAAAGAGGTTGGTTTACGGTAATGACTCCGATATCAGAGTGAATCAAGGTTTAGAAAGAGATGAAGCTGTTGAGCTGGAGAAAGTGGTATAACGGCTAGTACACAGAACAATATAAAAATCTACCATAAATCTTTCACCGTTGAAAAAAGTCTACCTGGGGATGCAGGCCTTTTGAAAAAAAAAAAAAAAAAAGGTACCTGGGATAGATCGACCACGCCACTGTTGCATCCCCCCTAAGTTCCCGAAAATCGGGACGAGCCATGTGGCTTCCATCCAACAATCCCACCTTTTTTTTTCTTCCCGCGTTTATGTCTCTGTTGGAATTCTCCAGACTCTGAGCTCGGCAGTTTGAACAAACTGGCGTGGAGTTTACTTTCTTGGCAATGACGAATGACGAAAGCGCGGCGCCACCACTAAAGGTTCGCCCAGCGGGAGGTCCCACCGCCCTTCGATCGTCGTCGGAAGATTCGGCATAGGGAGTTTTCTACCGTGACAGAAGATTCTACGGTAAGGCTGTTCCCCCTGGGGAAAAAATAAAAATTCGCAAAGCAACATCGGGATTTTTTTTTTCATTTTAATACAAACAACAATGCGGCTCTTGAAGTCGCTATCTTACAACTCTGTCGTCAATTGGAAATGCGGCTTTGATCTGTCGGCATTTTGCGATTACGAATCGTACATACGTTTCCAATCCCAAGGGTCAGTTGCGTCGAAATGACGGATGCCCAGAAAAGCCCAGGTTCCACCAAGTCTGGGGAAAATAAGTCGATAGCAGGTACTTTACGTAAATTCCAAAGTCTTGTTTTCGGCATTCTCCGTAAAACAAGCGCAGATTTTAAGGGGAGAAAAAGTGGCTTGCTTGCGTGCTGATGTAACCCGTCTCAGCGGCTATGTATCGAATTGCTTCTTCAACATGTTGGCGGCTTTTTTTTTTTTTTTTTTTTTTTTTAGGGCAGAATTGGCTGGTGATAATATATCGACCGTTGAGCGCCACCAGCGTGCTTCGTTATTTTTGCAAGCCATTTGGGTGACATGCCACAAGTTCGTTCATCTGTCTGGCAGAAAATATCAGGGAATAAGAGTATTGCGATGTGGGTTGTAAGCCTGATCTTTGAAGTAACTACGACGCAAAATTTTACAAACATGAGTGTGACTGTTGTCACCTGACATCAAGCAAAAATCATTGATCGCATCAGTGGTTTAGTGGTAAAATCCATCGTTGCCATTCCTGGAATCGATTCGATGGGCCCCGTGTTCGATTCACGGCTGATGCATCTTAGTTAACTTTTTTCGCTCTTCTTCACCTTTCCTACCCTCCTTCCTCTTTCCCCTTTTTTTTTTTTTTTTTTTTTTTTTTTTTTTTTTTTTTTTTTTTTTTTTTTTTTTTTTTGTTCGCCGTCGGCTTTGGAAGGAAGCGGACAGTCGTACATTGAAAATCGTCAGATCTATTGCAGCTGCATGGGGACTGTATGACTTGGTGATAGTTAGGTAAGTACCAATGGCGGAAACTTTCACGAGAAGTGAAAAAAGGACACGGCTATGTTTGATCTTCTGTACCTACCCCGTCAGCCAGGATGATGAAGTAGACAGATGCTGGCCAATGCCTTAGACGGTTGGTAGTACTAATACTTTCTTTCACGGCAAAATTATACCCAATTTTCGCTGTTCGACACCTTTTATATCACCTGGGCCGTAAGGGTACTGAAGTACCTGGTTAGTAAATTCTTTCACCGCATACCTACCTAAGTAAGGTACCTACCTAGGTAGGTACTTAACTGACCCACCATTATCTTACCTGGCAGTCTCTTTTCTCTCATCGCTGACGGTAGTTTGTAAACTTTATAGGCAAGTGGCACCCGGGCAGGTCCTTTAGGCCCCTCCTAAATCATATCACTGCAATAATGGAAATTGAGAATCCTCATGGCGAGAAAAGACTAGGTAGGTATCTAGCAGTCGCAGGGAGTACTGCGGTTGCCATAGCCTGTTTTTTTTTTTTTTTTTTTTTTTTTTTTTTTTTTTTTTTTTTTTTTTTTTTTTTTTTTTTTTTTTTTTCAGGACGAAAATCCAATCACCAATACCGTTTACCATCGTCAGCTGGCTGAGGTTCCATTTTTTCATTGTACAATTTTACATTTTCAGTATCAAATAAAGCCGAGCAAGACTTGCCCTGCGCACAACTGACCCAAGCTGTTACATCAGTTTAATATATTTCACTCTCCAGTTCTGCCCTCCATGGAAGAAAAATCATCATCGCCAGAACCACAATCTAGGCCTCGAAGCGATTCCAACCACGCCGTGCCTTCGTCAAGTCCAGAAACCGCGTTAATAGTCAACAACATCTTCGAGCAGCTCGAACACATAGCTAGCGTCATCGCAAATCAGAACCAACAGCCGTCGCCGCCGCAGCCTCGGTCAGCACCAGAAGGGCCAAACGACGATGACATGCTCTTGCCGATGGTATCAACACCGACGACGCCTCGTGGTGATGAGTCCGATGACTATCACGACACCCAACGTAACCGACAAGTTGTCCGACCCCAACCAGACTCCTCAGAACCATACATATTTCGCGCGCTCGAGTACGCCTGCAACGCTTTCAACTGGGCAGTAGACAACTGGCTTTGTCCCAAGCCGCGGCCCAATGAGAACTTGGAAGGCGGCCCGCGTATTGCCATCATTGGGGCTAGGATCACGGGTCTGATGGCTGCGGCGCACCTGACAGGACATGGCTGCAGCGTTGTCATCTTTGAAAAGGGCTCCCAGGAGAAGCTTGGTGGAATCTAGGCGGTGCGTCTCCTGACTTTGTTTTCCTTTTTACGGTGTTTTGACTATAGCGCTGAGCCTGGGTATCACCGTATCACTGACGCTGAATCATCCGCCACTCCGCCGGCAGAGGTTCGCCAATCGTTCAGAGCTCAACAAAACTTCATTGACGCATCGCTTCCACCCGGACCCCGAGAGCTGGCGTAACAAGCCCTTCCCCGACCGGCTGCAAATCGTCAGTTGGGCCAAGGAACTATGGAAGGATCATGGCTTGGAGTCGAGCACGCGGTTCAACACCAGGGTCGCGCGCATCTTCCGTCCCCCGTTCGATAAATATCAGTCGGTCACCCAAGGACTGTCGCCCCTCGGAAGCGGGTGGCACGTCAAAAAATTGGGCCATGGGCTCTTCGACGCTGTCGTAGTCGCCACTGGCGTTTGCGGCAAGCCCTCTACACCAGACCTGTTGGGCAAGGAGATATA
The DNA here is from genome assembly GCF_004355905.1 of Pyricularia grisea. Classification (NCBI taxonomy): domain Eukaryota; kingdom Fungi; phylum Ascomycota; class Sordariomycetes; order Magnaporthales; family Pyriculariaceae; genus Pyricularia; species Pyricularia grisea. The sequence goes on along the minus strand of NW_022156716.1, from coordinate 7,979,271 downwards.
CGAGGGCATGGTTTGCAACTTTGAAAATGTTACACCGTCAGTAGCTGGATGAATCTCTTTGTCTCAAGCCCAAGTTCTGGCTCATGGATGAAATATTCAACTGACTTGCCGTGCTCACAGCAATGACGTGAAGGGAAAGCGTGTCGTCATTGTCGGAGACGGCTCCCTAGTCATCGACGCTTTCGAGTGGGCCATTAATGAGATGCCCAAAACAGTGACAGTCGTGACCGGTGACCAGGACATCATCATCCCTCCAAGTATGATGGCCAAGATGTTCGGATGGTTAGATCAAAAAGCACGCATGATACTAGATCGTGGAGGTCGTATCAGCCGACCTTTTATCAATCTACTTTTCAGACGCGGACCTACGCTCGCCCTGCCCGACACAATGCTCCAAAGGCCGGGATACTGGTATCATAGGGACCTGAGGGCAATAACTCGTGGCCTAAACTATGCACGCTGCTTTTGGCTGCAGGCACGGAGTGTGCGGTTTTCCGCCTCTGGGTTGCTGGTCGACGAGTCTGGACCCTGCTTAGACGGGGGTCCGGCCGGATCGCACACGGTGGCGGTGCCGGCGGACGTTGTTATCATGGCATCCGGATACGATAGACCAAAGACATACTTCTTGCCGGCTGAGTATCGTGAGTGGCCCTACGAGATGGGCTATTGGTTCGGACAGGTTTTTGCCCCCTGGGATATGTCTGTCTGCGCCCTAAACTGCACTTACCGTCACGGACTGGGCTCGTGGGGCGCCTGGCACACCGGATTCCTTATGCGCATCTTGCTCATGTTTATCAGTCTGCCGGATGCGAGGCCTTCCGAGTCGAAGTTGGCTTGTTTGCAGCTTCGCAGTCGGATCTTGCGCTCGTGGCTTCCTGCAGGGTTTACCGACTATGTCGGCTACCTTGAGATACTTTCTTGGTTCGTGGGAGTCATACTGATCCAACCCTGGCGTTGGGGCTGGATCTTGTTTATTCTATTCGGCATCGAATCCTCCCTAATCAACCTCAACGTACCGAGACAGGCTGTTTCCAGCCTGTTAGTAGACCGCTGAGGAAGTTGGGCTTGCCTAGTTGTTAGTTGGCAACGGCCCATCTACGTCTGCTTATTTTGGAGGGACGCAAGTTATGACTTTGCGCATGTTGAAGCGAGAAAATCCAGGTCCATGAAATCTAAGCCTTGGGAAGTTCTTATTTATTTTTGAAGGCACGACACTTCTTTCGTTAGTGTGCCTTGGGCTGAAGCGCTGCGACTAAAACAGGATGGAAGAGAGGTTAAGTGCAGCTTGACTCTCTAGCACGAAAGTATCAGTTAGGCTGTATACGACAGTGCCTGTATGGTCATACGAGGAAGGTTTATTGTGAATAGGACAAGGCTCAGAATCAGGCTTTGAAAAAGCAGCTGCCAGGTCATATTAGGTCCAACAACAAGGGTATATGGATTATAGCAGGTTACAGAAGAAAATACAAGATCATCGCCCCTTGCCTCTGCTCGTACGGCCAAGCTCTTGCATCTTGGCGCGCTTTTGATACCTCTCTTCGGCACCAGCAACACCACTCCCCCTTGGCCCATCGGTAGTCTCGCCCAGCGACCGCTTGCGGCTCTTCTCGAGCAATGCCCTGGTCCTGGAACCACCCCCATTGTCCTTGGTCTTGACGAGCCTGTTGATACGGTCGACACCCTCTCCAAGACCCCTCCACTCCTCTCCACCAAAGTTCATACGCCCAGCTCCTTGACTGGCGGCCTTGGCACGGTCCTTTTTGCTCTCCTTTGGCAAGCGGACAAAATGCGTCTCCTCGTATGCCTGACGCTCGGCCTCGTCGCGTCGCTCTGCCGCCGTCTTTACGTGACGACCGCGACCGGCAATGTTTGTACCGATGCTGGGCTGAGCGACAGGTGCGGTGGACAGCTCGTCGTTGATAAACTCATCCATGGTGGCAGATTTGAGCGGCCTCTGGCTGCGGTCGGTCCGCTCGCGGCGCTCTACCAGGGTCGGCATCACGGTCGGGGCAATCTTGGGCGGGCGGTAGATGCCATCCTTGTTGATCTTCCCTCTACTGGTGTTCTCGTCCTCGCCGTTGAGTGCGGCGATGGACTTGAGATTCGGTCGGGCATTGCTCAGGTCCGCCGACGTGGACACGCCTCCCTCCTCGAGATCCTCGTCGTCGTCGCTGGACTCGCCATCATCCCCGGACCCAGACTCGGAATCGGAATCTGCGCTCGACACTGCCTTCTTTTTCGACATTCCAGCCTCCTCCGCGGCCTTCTCCTGGCGCTCGGCGTCGTCAATGGCGCGCATCAGCTTCTCAATCTGGTAGCGCAGCTTGTCCTCGAGAGGGCGGACTCCCTTTTCCAAGTAGAGCCGCAGCTCCACGAGCTTCTTGACGACGGCATCGTTCAGCTCCTTTGCGCTCTCCAGGCCATTGGACTTCTTTGCGCTCCGGGTCTTGAGCAGGATTAGAAACACGAGGTTCTGGAGGTAAGACAGCAGGAGCTCATTCTTGAGATCCAGCAGAGAGATGCCCAGAGCCGTGGGTTCAATGCCGGCAAGCTTTGGGGTTACTTCAAATGCGGTATTGAGAGACTGCGTGAGGGATCCCAAAAGGTCCGGCAGACTCTGTGGCGCAGTTTGTGCCATTTTTGGTGTGTAATTGTAGCTTGAGTTTTGAAGGTTTGGTACAAAAGAAAAGAAACCAAACGTACGTCGACTACAGTTTGCTCCGTCTACATTGAAAAATCCCAGTCTGAACTTTTTTTTTTTCCTTTCCCCCTCTCTTATCTTATCAATTGCTTCTCGGCAGTGGTCTCCGAAAAGAATTGGAGCTGTAGTGGGTTAGGGTCCAGTCTGCAAGGACAGGGTTTATTCAAGCGTATCCATACGTCATGCTGCTGCTAATTGCTAACGCAAGGTACCGTGCAGTCAGTCACAGTGAATGCTGTGACTAAGCCAGCCACACGAGCAACAGCCTAGCCTGCCCAAGCTTAGGTGGGTAAAACGTCCAACAAGGGTCAACGTGGCTGCGCAACCACACTTTGAACTCTCATCTTCAGCAAGCGACACTCGACAAGCCCATCTTTTTGACGTGTCCATTGTCACAACATAGCTTACCCACCTTGTACAGGAAGAAGGTTAGCGAGAAACAAGACAACCGTCGGATGAGAAATCCCGGCAAAAGCTCATCGGTATAGACCAATTGTCCGTACGCCCAAAAACACAGGTACCTTTTGTTTCCCTATTTTTCGATGCCTATAGCTATCCAGATAGCTTGCTTCCTTTGATGTAACCCCTGCTCTCTAGGCGACGTTTATGCCAAGCTTGATACGCAAGAGGCTTTCCGCTTCAACCGGCACTGACCGAGCCGCAATCTTTTTTCTTCTACCACAAATATTGTTTTCGTGCAGTAGACGCGCTCTGTCTTGAACCCCTGGTGCTAATACCTAACGATCCAGGTTTTCGTGATCCGACAATCTAAGCCGACCTCGCCATACGATTATCGCGATGCAATTACGAGAAATGGCGCCCTCACCGGCGTTGCTGGCACTGGCTGCCATCTTGACGCCCCAACTAGTATCAGCTTTCTACCTCCCAGGAGTCGCGCCGACATCATACAAACCGGGCGACAAGGTTCCTCTATACGTAAACACCATCAGGCCCGTCGCATCACGGCAGGATTCGATGCTGCATTCGGTCGTCTCTTATGATTACTACCACCCCCTATTCAAGTTCTGCCAGCCCGAAGGTGGTCCGGAGAGTATCGGCGAGAGCTTGGGGAGCATCCTGTTTGGTGATAGGATCATGACCTCCCCCTACGAACTCAACATGGCCAAGAACGAGACTTGCAAAGCAATGTGCAAGGTCACTTACGACGCAGGGTCGGCCAAATTCGTCAACACCAGGATCGAGCAGGGCTACAGCGTTAATTGGTTGGTAGATGGTCTGCCAGCGGGCGAATTGGTGCCAGACCACGGTAGCCTACCGGGCCAGGTTCTTGAGGAGCCTGGGGTCACGTATAACAGCCAAGGCTTTGCCCTGGGTCTGGAGGACTACTCTACGGGTGTCATTGTGTTCAACAACCACCACGATATCTTCATCGACTACCATGCAGTCAACAAGAAGCCGGATCAGCTGCGCGTGGTCGGTGTCAGGGTCATCCCGCGGTCTCTCGACTACCGCGGCAAGCCTGCAGACTGCGGCCAGCACGAGCCCATAATCCTTAACGATGACGGCGAGACACCAGTGCAGTTCTCGTACAGCGTCTACTGGGTCGAGTCGCCGACGGTCTGGGCGACGCGCTGGGACAAGTATCTGCGCGTCTATGACCCCAAGATTCACTGGTTCTCGCTAATCAACTCGACCGTGATTGTGCTCGTGCTCGTGGCCACTGTCATGTCCATTCTCGTGCGTGCCCTGCGCAAGGATATTGCTCGCTACAACCGCCTCGACCAGATCGACCTTGACGACCTGTCAGGCGGTGGCGGAGATTCGCTCGAGGATGGTGTCCAGGAAGATTCTGGTTGGAAGCTGGTACACGGTGACGTCTTCCGTACGCCGTCGCACCCGCTCCTCCTGTCCGTCTTCCTCGGCACCGGCGCGCAGCTCTTTGTCATGGCCGGCTTCACCATCATCTTCGCACTTCTCGGATTCCTATCCCCGTCTTCCCGCGGTTCGCTTGCCACCAGTCTGGTGCTGTCCTACACCGTCCTGGCATCGGTTAGCGGTTACGTTTCGGCTCGTGTTTACAAGTCGTTTGGCGGCGAAAAGTGGAAGGTCAATATGGTTATGACGCCGACGTTGATACCCGGCATCGTCTTCACGACCTTTTTCTTCCTCAACCTCTTCCTCTGGGCCAAGGGGTCATCGGGCGCCGTCCCCTTCACCACCATGCTAGTTATCGTCGCTATCTGGTTCGTCATCTCGGCCCCGCTCTCTGTCGCCGGCTCTTTCCTCGGCTTCCGACACTCAGCCGTCGAACCACCCGTCCGCACCAACCAGATCCCGCGACAGATCCCGGCTGCCAGCACGACGTGGCTCCGACCCATTCCCAGCATGCTTCTGGTCGGCATGCTGCCATTCGTCGTCATCTTTGTTGAGCTCTACTTCATCATGAATTCGATGTGGTTCAGCCGCATATACTACATGTTTGGGTTCCTGTTCCTCTGCTATGGCCTCATGATCGTCACGACCGCCTGCGTCACCATCCTCATGGTCTACTTCCTGCTTTGCGCTGAGAACTACAACTGGCAGTGGCGCTCCTTCATGGCCGCCGGCGCCAGCGCGTTCTTTATCTTTGGCCACGCTATGCTCTACTGGATCAGCCAGTTGTCTCTCGCCGGGCTCGCTGGCAGCGTTGTCTACTTGGGCTACAGCGCACTGCTATCGTTCCTCTTCTTTATCCTCACAGGTAAGCGTTCAGTTTCCTTTGTTCTACTGCTGCTTGTGCCTTTGATAGTTCAGAACAAACCTAACAAAATTTCAATTCTCAGGCACGATTGGTTTCTTCTCCAGCTGGTGGTTCACCCGCAAAATCTACAGCTCTATCAAGATCGACTAAGCGGTCCGCAATTGAAAAACAACACGGTGGAAACTGGTTAAGCGGTAGACACAGGGATCAAAGTTGTTTGTATGATGTATACTGTATAAAGTGCTGATCAGGCTTCTCATCATGTCTCGTTAGCATTTCATGACTTTGTTTTATTTGGCTTTTTATTTATGCTCGTGTGTCTAGATTAGAGAACGAACTATAGGTCCGTTAGTGTAACATTTGGGTTATTGACGGCGAATAACCTAAAAAAAAAAAGTCATGGAATATGATCCGAGGTCTTTCCTTAACTTGGGAGTTTGTGGCAGTCATTGCTAATTCGTTTTCTATTTGCATTGGGCTATAAATATAGATGATATTAATGGTGGCCAAACTACCTGCTGTCGTGAAGTTTCTTTTGGCCTGGCATATTACGATCCGCTCAAACCCATGCGAGGCCTACATACGCGCGCATCAAACCTTCAGTCAGAGTCATCGTCGTCATCGTCATCACCCATAAACTGGAACTGCTTCTTGACGGCGGGGCTCGCCGACGTCGGCGACGCAAGACCCGCGGAAGCTGCAGCACCGGCATCCAAAGCGGTGCTCCCCCTGCGCAGGGCTTCCCTCTGCTCACGCTCTCTTGCCTCGCGGCGGCGCTCCATCTCGGCGCGCGCCTGGGCCTCGCGCTCGGCCATGGCGACACGTTCCGCCTCGGCCAACTCCTCCTCGCGGCGCTTAGCCTCGGCGGCGGCCTCGGCGGCGCGGCGCTCCTCCTCGACCGGGTCGAAACCCTTGATGACGACGCCACGCTCGGCCAGGATTTCGTTGGCCGACAGGGCGCCGATGCGGATCTGATTGTCCTGCGGCCAGGGGATGAAGAGCGTCCCCGTGTGCGGGTTCAGCCAGTTGCTCCAGTCCTGGGGGAGGACGTTGGAGGCGGGTTGCGAAGGGGGCGACGCGGCGGCGCTGGCGGTGGTTGTCTGGGTTTGCTGCTGCGGCTGGGGCGTCAAGGCCGAGGCTGGGGCCGGCGTCGGAGGCGCGGTGCCGTTGGGTGTTGCGGCGGCGGATGGTGCGGCGCTGGAGAGCTGGTTCTGCTGCTGCTGCTGGTCGTCGTCGTTCGGCGGCGGGGCCACGACGCCGTTGGTCACGCCGGCTGGGGGGAGGGTCGTCTTGCTGATGCGGCGGGCGTAGCTGAGGAGCTCGTCGAACGAGATCTCGTTGGGTTGCTTGTCTGGAAAAATGGTGCCCGGGGTGCTGGTCATCTCCTTGCGGGTCGAGGAGAGGGTCACGAGGGTGCCGCGGATCTGGTTGTCGAGGGCGGTCGAGGCGTCACGTAGGTTCTTGATATGGACGTGATTTTCCTGATGTCTTTGGACTGGTTAAGAAAGAAAAAATTATATGAGTTAGTATTGTGAATTTCGAGGGGTAGCTCCCGGAGCTTTGTTGGCATAATGCTCACCTTGAGCCAGCCCATCTTGGAGCTCTTCCTCTGCGGCAATCAGGTCGTTCCCGACCTGTAACGAGGGATTGTATTTCGCAATTGAATCTATCAGAGCGGCAAGAGCCTTCTCGACACGCTCAAAGCGCGCGTCAATGACTGCGTCCATATTCGAGGGGACGCAGCACGGCGGGCGCTCGCTTGTTTCTTGGGGAGGTTTTAGTTTTCTTTATTAGGTGGGACAAATAAACCACGACGAATTATTTGTTCTCAGACGTGATCGCGACTTGGGCTTGGCTTGATATCATGGGTGATGCTCCACTTGAGCTCCCATGCAGATCGACATTATTGGTCAAAACACGCCAAGGTGGATCTTATGCCTGAGGCAGTCACAAATTCTTGATGGTCTGCTGCCGGCTTTACCCGTGGTGCCATGTCCAAGTGCATCATATCAAAGCTTCAATTCGTACAGCATTGCGACTGTGAATCCACGCTACCCATCCATTGAGTTTGCACAACACCACAAAACTCTTCAAGATGCTCTCCGTATGTGTTCACTGCATTTTCCGGCTCATATGTCGAGCGCTATCCTGCCCGCATGGCTTTTGGCCATCCCGACTTGATAAACTTCTAACCTCCAAATTCCCTCCATAGATCCGCATGCCGATGCCCAAGGGCGTCCCTGCCTACAAGAGCAAGTTCGGGCCCAAGTAAGAAATCTCTCCCCGGCGTTCGACTCTCAATTTGTAACTTCGTACTACGTGGTGGTCGCCGAGCAGCCTCACCCGCCCGAAGCGGAACTCGACTTGCGGACTGTACCAGACTCATGACCAGTCGACTGACATCTTCTGCCATTGAAGCTACCACCTCCAGCCCAATGTCCACGGCGTTACTCTCAAGACCATCGCCGGAATGTACGTATATTGGAATTCGACCTCGAGGCTGGTGCTGGCCGCGTGCCCATATCTGGCGGCAGACCTGAAAAGCCCGTTCAACGGGACAGAACGAACTGGACCTGCCAACTACAGCTCGCGTGCTTTCGCTTAACTTTCGTCGGCAATCGCCAGATTTGGGGGGTATGGTGTCGTTGAATTGGAGATATACTGACTAGTTCATTGCAGGGGCTTGAGGGCAGCTGGTTTTGGTGGTGTCGCGCTCGGCGCCGTCATCTTCTTCGCCTCGGGAATTCCCAGGATACAGCAGGACATTCTGGGCGTAAGTTTTTTTATGCAGACCCCCCGTCTAACTTGGGGTGTCTTGTCACGCACGCCCGTCAACCCGAAGAGTTGGTCTTGCTAACGCATTCTTACAGTACATCCCTGGTCTGTCCAAGTACTACGAGAAGGACCTCCCCGCCTCTGACAACGTAAGTTGGCGTCTTTGCGGCTATATTATCGATGCTATCTTGAAAATGGTGTACTAACTGCCACAATCTTAGCCTTTCTAAACTCGACGCGTCTGTTGTGCGTCGCAACAAGGTGGTTTCTGGTGCGGCTTAGACGAGAGCAAAATGTAGGATCTCGGTATTGGTGCAGCATTGTAGACCAAGAACGTTATTGCAATAGAATTTCATTCCGTCGTTTACAGCATGAATCTCATCTCTTTGAATTTCAAACGACGTATTACCTGAGTGTAAAGACGTCAGTCTCTAATCCCTGCTTGCGGCTTTTGGTTTCCTAGAATACTCGGCTACACATATGAAGGTTGCGACGTCCATTCAGGTGGCTCGTCCTTTCAATTTAGTACGCAGAAGTCAGTACTGATGGCCCTACGTCAAGTGATCCGGCCTGCGTTGTGGTTATACATCGTAGAAACCTCACAATGCTGCCTTGGACGCTCCGACTTCAGTGACCAAAAGAAAGTAGTTGATTGGTAGCATTCATCGTGGCGCTCCACCATGCATGTACTTTGTAATAACCTACCTACCCTGAACCTCACATGCTATTTATTTTGCCTTGGACAAATCTGGTCTGTGCGCACTAACCTTCCAGAAGTGAGGTACCGTGTATATCCACTGGTAAGACAAGGTACGCCGAGGTTAGCCGAGCTTTGGCCCTCGCGAGGTAGTGATCAAAAGACACCTCTTTAATGCGTACATGGGACGGCGTGACTTGGTATTGCCGCATTTCAATTCGTCGGAAACACTTTCTTTTTCTCTCAGGACTCAATCTACTCTCATAATTTAGAATAGAAATGTCGACGTTGTTCGTGGCAAAGAGGCAGGCCGCCAGGGCTGCATCTCAGTTGAGATGTTTCAGCTCAACACCCTCGCGCGGAGCTGCAGAGGTCAAGAAGCTCGGAGTTCTAGGCGCCGGGCAGATGGTAGGTCTCGACGTGGCATTGCAACCTGCTTAGTATATTTTTTATTTTTATTTTTTGGAATACTGATGGATCAATTGCATATGTAGGGATTGGGGATTGCCCTTGTGGCTGCAAGAGTTGCACAGGTTCCCGTTACGCTCGTTGATCCGAGTCAAGGAGCATTAGACAAGGGGTTGTCTCTAGCAGGTAGGTTTGTTTCTCTTGCTGCGGTCGGCCACATGGTCCTTTGGATTCTCTATGCATAAAAAGGAAACAGACAAAAAACTCATGCAGACAAACAGACAAGCTCCTCTCCAAGGACATTCAGAAGTCACGCATCAGCCAGGAGGATGCGGACGCCACACGCGGGCGTCTCAGCCCTACCACGTCCATGGACTCCCTGGCCGATGTGGATTTTGTCATTGAGGCGGTGCCTGAGATCCCCAACCTCAAGTACGAGATATTCAGCAAGCTGGCGCAGATCTGCCCCAAGCACGCCATCCTGGCCACCAACACGTCGTCAATCTCCATCACGCGCATCGCGGCGGCCACCACCAAGGACGCGACGGACATGTCGGCCAGCTCGCGGGTCGTGTCGACGCACTTTATGAACCCGGTGCCCGTCATGAAGGGCGTCGAGATCATCAGCGGTCTGCAGACTAGCCAGGAGACGCTGGACGCCGCCGTGGCGTTTTGCAAGGCCATGGGCAAGGTCCCCTCGACGTCGGCCGACTCGCCGGGCTTCCTGGCCAACCGGATCCTGATGCCGTACATCAACGAGGCCGTCATCTGCCTCGAGACAAAGGTCGGCGACCGCGATTCGATCGACGCCATCATGAAGACGGGCACCAACGTGCCCATGGGCCCGCTCCAGCTGGCCGACTTCATCGGGCTCGACACCTGCCTGGCCATCATGAAGGTGCTCCACTCGGAGACTGGCGACTCAAAGTACCGCCCAAGCGTGCTGCTGCAGAAGATGGTTGACGCTGGGTGGCTTGGCAAGAAGAGCGGCAAGGGGTTTTATGATTATTAAAGGGGACGGATCGTATGCCTATCTAAGTTCAGACTGTGTATGAACATGAAATTTTTATTCCTCTTGTTTTTTTTCCTAGATCTGTTTTTGCTATATTGAACTCAGGGTATATCCTTGGACAGCCGATGCAATTTGTCCATTTTGGGGTAGAATGCTGGGAAACGGAACGATATTTCATCCTTCTTTCTCATGAAAGCTCACCAGCAACCATTCCTCCAGTCAACTTGAACAATTCCCAAAACAAGATGCAAGTGGAAATGATTCATTCTGAGTTTCTGCACATCTTGCCTCTTTGCAGTTCCGCCAAGACGCTATGGTCTACTACGGAGCAGACCAAGAAAAAAATAAAGAAAAAAAGAAAAGAAAAAAAAAAACGACTGGGGAAAACGGGGACGAACAAGTGCCTCGAATCGTATTGGCGAATGCGCTTCCCAACTTGCCTAGCTTGAAAGTCGTGGTAAGGATGCTTTTGGTGCGGGGCCCTGCCGCCTCCACAGTGGATTGCCTCCCGAAATCGGTCCCAAGTCAAAAGCTAAACGTGGGGGAATGATGCACTCACTGCAATGCAGGGCTGGCTGGCGGGTTTATGGGTGGCGCCGCGTCAATCCCGCTTGTTTAAATTTTAAAAAAAAAGTTGTTTTTGGATGATTGATTTCCCTCATGGAAAAAAAAAAAAAAAAAAAAAAACTTCAGACCGATACATGAAAAAGCTTGGCTTGACCTGCATAGATTTGAATTGTCTCGAGCGGTGGACAGCATTTATTTATATGACGTTTCTGCATTTTTGTCAGTAAATTTCATGTCAGTTCTATAGAAGATAAACCGCCATATCGGTCACTTTATTTCTTCACAATGTTCCTTTGAATTCCTTTTTATATCTCCTATAAAGCCTCATAGTCCTCCACATCTCTAGTCCCCCGTTGTTAAATATGACATCCCACACGTCATCGCCGGTGACAGGCCACCAGGGCCTCACCCTGCCCACAACCTCAATGCATCACCACCACCAGGAGCGGGATGGGAATGGTGCAAACACGGCGACCCCGACCGCTGGAGACGCGTCACAGTCGCGGTCGTCGAAGGCATTCAGACGATGGGCGTCGTCCCTCCGTAGTAGCCCCTACTTGCATCGAGGCAGCTCTGAGAATGCCGACGAAAGTCGTGGCAGGCCGAAAAACTGGTGGCATATTCATCTCTTCCGCGGCATGGCCAATGACTTGCGCCGCCGGGCACCCTACTACTCGTCCGACTGGAAGGATGCGTGGAACTATCGTGTAGTACCTGCCACCATCTACATGTACTTTGCCAAGTAAGTCTGGCTCCCCAACAGTCAGTCAGTCAGTTAGTCAGTCCCCTTTTCCTTATCTGGTCTGACTTGCCACACAGCATCCTGCCCGCATTGGCCTTCTCTTTCGACATGTTCTCCAAGACAAACATGCAGTATGGCGTCAACGAGGTCCTCTTGGCATCCGTCCTGGGTGCTCTCGTATTTTCCGTCCTCGCCTGCCAGCCGCTTGTCATCGTCGGCGTGACCGGCCCCATCACCGTCTTCAACTATACCGTCTACGACATCATGAAGCCCACCGGTGTCAACTACCTGGCTTTCATGTGCTGGATTGGCTTGTGGTCTCTAGTTCTGCACTGGATTCTTGCCGTCACCAATTCGTGCAACTGGCTTCGCTACGTCACTCGCTTCCCGTGCGACATCTTTGGCTTCTATGTTGCCTTCATCTACCTGCAAAAGGGCATCCAGGTCCTCGAGCCTCTTGGCGAACAGGAACCCTTTTACCTGAGCATCGCCGTGGCGGTCATGTTCTTTGGCGTGGCCTACGTCTGCGACAAGATTGGCCACAGCACCTTGTTCACCCACTCGATCCGCGTCTTCCTCAAGGACTACGGCACGCCCCTCACCGTCATCTTCTTCACGGGATTCGTCCACATCGGCAGGATGCGCCAGGTCGAGCTCGAGGTCCTGCCTACGGGCATCGCCTTCGTCCCGACCATCACATCTCGGTCCTGGCTCGTCGACTTTTGGAACATACCCGTCGCCGACGTCTTCCTCGCCCTACCCTTTGCCGTGCTCCTCACCATCCTCTTCTGGTTCGATCACAATGTCTCATCCCTCATCGCCCAGGGCACCGAGTTCCCGCTCAAGAAGCCCGCCGGCTTCCACTGGGACCTCTTCCTCCTCGGCCTGACGACCGGCATCGCCGGCATCCTGGGCCTGCCCTTCCCCAACGGCCTCATCCCCCAGGCGCCCTTCCACACCGAGTCCCTCTGCGTGTCCGAGATGGTCGCCGACGAGGACGAGGCCGGCGGACAAAAGGGCCACTACAGCCTGCGCCCGACCCACGTCGTCGAACAGCGCGCGTCGAACCTGGTCCAGGGCCTGCTGACGCTCGTCACCATGACGGGACCCCTGCTCTTCGTCCTGCACCTGATCCCGCAGGCCGTGCTGGCGGGGCTCTTCTTCGTCATGGGCGTGCAGGCCCTCGAGGCCAACGGCATCACGGCCAAGATCATCTTCCTGCTGCGCGACGCCTCCCTGACCCCCGCCGGCCACCCGCTCAAGCGCATCCCTCGCCGCGCCGCCCTCTGGAGCTTCGTCGCCGCCGAGCTCGTCGGCTTCGGCGCCACCTTTGCCATCACCCAGTCCGTCGCCGCCGTCGGCTTCCCCGTCTTCATCTTGGCCCTCATCCCCGTCCGCGCCCTGCTGCTGCCGCGCTGGTTCACGCCCCTCGAGCTCTCCCTGCTCGACGGCCCCACCGCCAGCCCCTTCACCATGGAGAGCGTCGGCGGGTCGTACGGCGGTAGCGAGAGCGACGCCACCGGCGCCGTGCCCGATGGCGGTGCTGCGGGTTCTTCTTCCGACGGTGCTGCTCATGCTTCGCTACGCGGCGGAGGTGGAGGCGTGCTCGTGTCACCTACCGTCGACGGCGACGGGCGCAGGAGCGGCGAGGACCTGGCGGAGCGCGGGGCCGCGCCGCCGTCGGCCAGCTCTGCGGTCCACGGCCCGTCCAGGGGCGAGGGCGGCGATGGCTCGATCGAGATGCGTAGGATCGGGGTGAATCGGCGGGCGCAGTCGACTCGGGCTGGGCCGGGTGGGCAGTAGATGTGTTTTTCTTTTCTCTTCTTTTCTCTGTGTATGCAAATAGACTCGGCATTCTTTTATAATCTTACTCATGGGGGGGGNNNGGGGGGGGGAGCAAACCGGTTTTCTTTGCAGGATGGGATACCTGCTCATATAAAGTCATATGAAGGGAGGGGAAGGGAGGTACTTGTGAGGCCTGAGATAGATGACGCGGCCAAATATATACATATATTTGATTAGATTGCTGATGCGTTCTTTTTCTTTTACTCTAGACTCAATCACTCCCCGGAGTTAATAGCTCTGTGTTCAGGTGCCTTTGTTGGTATCCCCCATTTTGACGAGATCAACATGCAGCTCTGTGCGATTCAACAAACCACACCTCTGAAGCTATGCAAGCACACTTTGAGAGCCAAAACCTCGACCCTGTACAAGTCTTACTATTTGGTTTTTGATTAAACAACTCAAGTTATACGATATACCTGATATCTTCACTAGACGCCTCGTCTCTTTCGTCTCTCAGAGCGCTGCAATATTACTGTACATCAGGGGGGATTGCTGAGAACACAACTGCTAGCACTTTGTTTGCGTCATCTTGAAGTAGTAAAAAGTATATATTATCTACCGCTCCGCAGAGCTTCGCTTTTAGTTACATATTTCTGGGTTAAGGGGTACAGATCAGCAGGCGGGGGCTTGGAAGGGGAGGGGGAAAAAAAAGAAAAAGAAAAGAAAAACGCAGAGCCGACCCGCGGTCCGACTCTGGGGTTCACTTTCACTCTCGGGGTCATTCTTCATCGTTTTGCCTTCCTCTTCAGCGGGGGACCTATTCCCTTCTTGTACAGCGAGCCCGGTCTAGATCGGCATTGAACGACCCCCTCAGAAGCATCGTTCTTTCTTCTTCAGAAAAAAGAAAACACTACATTAGCACACCATCTCCTTGCTTATGCTTCCCGGAGCGGGAGGAGGAGGGGGGTCTGGTGCAGGCACTATCTTCCCTCCCCCCCCCCCCCCCCCCCCCCCTCCTTTTCCCCCGCGTCATAGCATTTGGTGAGATTTTCTTTTTGTTCACTTAGAGTATCACGAAGTCTGCACGGTTCCCCTCAACCCCCCTTTTTTTGCAACGTCTTGGGATAGATCCGGTATAGTACCTCCCGAACATAAAATTGATTGCGAGGGTGTGTCCATCATCTCCCGATGAACCGCTGCGAGGTCCGCTACATCCTGTCCCACTGCATGTTGAGTGTTTTCTCTCTCTTCTCCATCTACTGATCTGCTGCCCCATATGGGGAAACAAAACCTGCAGACCAATCTTCCGAGTCCCGACTCGACGAACATGGCCGGGTAAAAGGCAAGACTAAGCTCGGGGAGTGGATTGATCATCTGCCGAAGATGCTTGCGAGGGTACAACAAATAAAGAACCGACACATGATCAAAGCTCAACTGCTTCCTAGATGCGGGTATTTACTGTTGTGATGCTAGAGATTGCTTCTTTCAGAAACACCATGCGGAGTACACTGGGGCTCCGTCGAAGTCAGTCATGCCTACAAGTCCTTGGCTGGCCGAGGCAGTCTTCCTCAATTCACTGTTTTTCCGCGATTTTCCTCCCCTACAAAGCGTTGAGGTGACGGTGATATTAAATAACGTACGCCGGCCACTAAGAATTTGACTACATGGAGGCATAGACCCGTCAGGGTAAGGCAGATAGCCTGGGAGGAGTAGGCTTCCAGGTAAAGCGGTACGCCGGTAGTAGTGAACTCGCCAGAATTTACTTTGATTTGAAGTTAATAATTTTGCGCGGAGGGCCACGGTCACCTGCCTGCTAATGTCCCCATGCTGATAACACACAGTCCTCAAACCAAGATATTGTGACCTCAAGTGCTGTTGGAAACTTCATTTCTGTTTGCCGCCTTCTCAATTTTTATAAAATATCTTGTGGTAATATTGCGTGTATGTGATGACGGCGGACCTGGTCCAATCATCTATCATTGCGATCACTTGGACTGGCTTGGATCTAATTGGCCGCAGCGGAATATTTCATTCCAGTAATGTCACCTTGGAGGGTACCGAACTGGTGTTGCAGCCACGATTCTTGTTTTTTGACCCTGCTGCAATCTTCTCCGACCGGCACTTGCCGGTGGCTGTATGTTCTTGGAGTGTTCACGGGAGGATGGGTTATATGCCGCCAACAAAGATCCAACCCGCGGGACCGGCCCGAGAAAGCCGATCACGACAGAAGAGCGGGTTTACAGGGGGGAGGAATAAATAATACAAATAAAAATATAAAAACAAAAATTGCATCGATAGCCCGTGCGCATCGGGCAGGTCCAGCGTTCCTTGGATGAGCTAATTGTATTTTCCTGACGTTGGAGGCGCAGGTTAAAAGCATGGATATGAAGCCGAATACTGGGTAGGTAATGGACGACCACGGGCCACAGGAAACGGAACAGGACCCTGGGAACCAACAAGACAGTATCCGTGATGCGTGAAACCTAGGATGGAATGTGAACATTTTGATTGATTCGTATCTGCAGACGATCATGGGGTAGTATGGTGTATAGAACATAGAGAGGGGGGTGAAGAACAACTGCACCAGGGTATACGGGTTAGAGATGGCGAAAAGATAGGGAGTGATTCTCTGTGAAAGTGGATAGAGGTGTGGGATTTTACTTGGCTTGGTTGGTTTTTTGCTTGGTGTGGTGATGATGCTCTCGTTTCCATGGATCCGACGGGATGCCAGCATGTCTTGGGCGGTGTGTATGAGACTTGCGGAGCGACAATGTAACATCTTGAGGTATACCATATATGAATGAATTGTCCGAGAACCAGGGGCTCGTCAATCTTTGTCTGTAGATCCTGAGATGGGGATTTCTTTTTTTTTTTTTTTTTTTGCGGGCACAGGATATATTAATAGGGAGGCTGGGGGGCGGAGATCAAGACACACGTGCTGCGCATTAATATCAACGTTGTTTGTAATGTTATGATCTGCCTCAAACATAAACCCTTGGTGTCGGACAGCGTCTTGTATTGCGATATGTCAGTTGCAAATACTTGGTAAATATCTAACTACCAGGTATGGAAACATAGCCTGAGCCTGAGGGAGTGGAGTGGAGTTAGGAGCAGGCCGAGATTTTGCTAATTTGATCGTGACCTGACCAAGAGTGGAGGAAGTCAAGGACAGGATAAGTCGAGATGATGGACTTACTTGGTCATGGTTGGTTAGTGCCTGAGGCAGTCAGTTACTGAAAGTGATTATTGTCGAATACTGTTGTTGTTTGCTGCCTTCTAGAACTGGACTAGTGTACTCCAAGTTAGCAGCAGGAGGAACCTTTCCATGGATGTTATTTTGATTAGCCGTGGTTGTCAGTCAAAACTTGACAGACAAGCGACAGTCGGTGGCGAGTGAGTAAGTGAATGGCCAGGCGTCTGTCTCTCTTGAACGGACGGTTGCAGCAACAAAGTCTTAGCATGCGTTTCTATCACTCACTCTCCTTCCCTCGATTGACAGGCCCCACTCTTTTGGATCTCCGGGCCGCAGCACCAGTCGGGTCATTTATTTGTAGCAAGGTTGCAACGAGCTCTGGACCCACTTTCGATGCAATGTAAGTAAGGTATGCAGGCAGGTAGGCAGGCGCGCTGATCTTAACGTCCATTCCAGTTTTATCCACTTTCTCTTTATCCCTTGGGAAAAGGAAGGAACCATAGAGAGGGGGGTAAGTTAAGTGCGTGATCACATTTCAATGTCAACTGCAACCAAAATGGTTACAACACAGCCCGACACGACACAGTGTGTCTAGCTCCACTTTGGATTTCTTACAGTATACAATGTGGCGCATGCAACAAAATGAAGTCGAAGGATGGTTGGTGACTAGGTACCTAAGTAAGGCAGGTAGAGCTAGTTACCTGGTAGCCACATCTGCTAATTCTCCCGGCAAGGAGATGGATGCCAGAGGTCTCTCTTGCTCAACTGGGTAAAGCGCAACTTCTGCTACTCTGTGAACGTCAAATGTCGTCACGCACAAAGTACGTCACGGAAGAAAAGGGATAAATACAAAAAAAAGATAGGGGATCCTCCCTGATCAAACGTGAGCTGTTTTCCCTGTGCTGTGGTAACATCCCGAAGCTTCTTTGTTTTCTGGGGCTCGATAATCAATAAATTGCACACAGGGATGGATCAGCCTGCCAAAAGAATATTAAATAAATAATAACCGGCTATTATACGTAGTAGGTGTCTGGAACTATAATCGCATTTAACCTACTGACGACATGAACCACCCACCACTAATACTACCTACCTTACCTGCCTAGTTACTTACTTACCTTGGCCTTACCTGACCTTACCTCAGCTGGGTAGGTACCTACCTAGATATGCTAAAACACTGTCCAACATCATCATATTCCGGGATACCTAGGACTTGATATGTTTTCGATATAAGGCATCTTGGCTTCTACCATAGCCCCTGTGACATCATGTACCATACAGTCGGACCCTAGAAGCAACTGGAAACCCATAGTGACGCAAGAAAGGCAGTTTGTATGCCGTCTGTTTTGGCAGAAAAAGTCCCCCTCAAGCATGTCCCTTGACAGTTGACCGAGTGAAGCTTGTAGTCAATCTGTAGTCAGCTAGCTATCATGATCGACCGACTTCTATTTTACCTTTTTTGGTGGAGACACTACCTCCAAAGCATCGATTTGCCCGGTAAGTCTTCACATTGAGCACTCTTGTACCCTCCATGTACTGGTACATATGTCTGGTTTGTTTTCCTTTTCTCTCTCCCTTCTTCAATCTCGTCATTTTCTGCTGAAAAAGGAAACAAAACTGCCATGCATGTGCATGTTCGTGCATGGGTCATGATCTCGGCTGACTACCTATCTATTTACCTACATACCTCACTCACATACCTTGACTTACCTTACCTGAACCTAGCCGGACCTGGCTCTCATGGTTCTAGGACCAGCTGCTCGACCGTCACAATATCCACTCCCATTCGACGGTCCACATTCATGATCTACACACCTTATAGCCAGCCCTGGGTTCGCTCCACCGAACGGGGATTTGTGCGCGTGGCTTTTTAGCCTATATGTCGTTTCTCTTCTCCTTCACGCAAACCTTGATCCACCGCCGAAACCACACCAACCTCCCGAGACGTGATGATCGTGACTTTTTTTTGTTTCTTTACTGCTGATTCTGGCGGGGCTTGACAAGCAGCTATCTTTCTCTCTGCCCCTCCTGTGGAGCCCATCACTGCCTCGACACATCGTGCGATGTCGTGATGTTCCCCCTTCAGTGTGTGGGGGAGGATTACTCTGCAACAGACATATCCCAAGGAAGCATCTATACCCCGACCGGCGTTTAATTACCGAATCAAGAAAACCACCAGATAGCCCACTTTCTTAGAGAAGAATGAAGAAGAAAAACAACACACCCCCTACTATCACCCACTTGTCTGTACCCTGCTGTATCACCAAACTTCATATATCTGATCCGATCATGTTCCTTCCGTTCCCCAACACCGACCGTCTCAGTACAAAGCCCGGACACAAATATTCGGAGAAATTAATGAAGGAAAAAAAAAAAAAACAAAGAGAGAAGAAACGAGAAAGAAAAATACTGACACACGCGGGCCCAGCAACCTCAGCCTGTTACTCTGCCTTTGCCGTCGATTTTTCTGTGTGGACTCCTCCTTTTCCCCTTGGAACCCCCGTCTCGATACCATCGATCCGACTCGCCCCAATAAAAGAAAAGAGAAAACTCGCATATAGGCGGCTAGGTTGTTTAAGGTCCTCTTTTTTTTTCTCTGCTCGCCTCATCCCTGCTTCTGGTTCGGAGGGTAGGTAAGCGTAGAGA
The DNA here is from genome assembly GCF_004355905.1 of Pyricularia grisea. Lineage (NCBI taxonomy): Eukaryota > Fungi > Ascomycota > Sordariomycetes > Magnaporthales > Pyriculariaceae > Pyricularia > Pyricularia grisea. The sequence goes on along the minus strand of NW_022156716.1, from coordinate 7,960,044 downwards.
GATTGGAGGGGCGGATCTGGTCCTCGTTGGGTGGCTTTTGGTGAAGATATGCGCTGCCGCCGACCCCCAAAAGGCCAACCCCCGGTTGTGTAGCCCGGCCTCCACAGACGAGAGTATGTGGGGTCGGAAGACAAGACAATAGTTTTGGAACATGCTCAATACGCTTGCTTTGAATGAGGTTGGTAAAACTTTTTGCCGCTTCGAGTCTTGATCTATATACAAAATGCCCAATTCTTGTAAAAGAAAGAAAAAATGGCAAGAATGACGGGAAGCACAAGTGTGAAAAAAAAAAACAAAGCGAAATTGTGCCTCTCCCGATATGATGTCGTTTTGATTTGTCTAATATATACAATAAAAATCTCCACACTGCGTACTGAATGAGCAAACGTAAAGTTGGGAGAAAAAGAGGCAAGCTACCTATCTAAAATGTGCGTAGCATCAAGAGATGCGGTCCCCCCCAAAGCCAGTACCTTCCATATTTCCCTTTCCAGATCCGTTCCAATGAGTGTTTCCATCCGTACCTGTCCAAGCAACATAAGAAAATCGGAAACCCTCGCCCGTAACCCTCCCCAAGTAACAAGAACGACATCCACGCGGGCAAATACAACCGCGTACGCAAACTTCCAAACACTGAAAAATAAAAAAAAAATAAAAACCAATAAGAGGAAATTCACACCGGCACTAAAAGTACATAGGAGAACTGTGAGAAAGAGGAAAGAAAACAAGAAAACTAAGACGTATGAAATAGGCTATTCCAACATAAAGAGTGCGCTTTCATTTTTTCCCCACCTCTGCATCATACGACGTAGAAGAAACAAGAATAGGAAAAGAAGAAAAGAATTGGTATCTCTCATAAAAAGAAGGGAGGAAATAGAGCTAAGAGTGAAACCGCAAGACAATCGTCCAGTCATTTTCCAAGTTTTTTTTTGTTTGTGCCAGAAAATGAAGAGATGTAAAAACAGAGAACAAAGCGATTTTTTATACAAGAGAAGCTGTTAAAAGAGATTTGGAAAGAATCAACTTAGATTCAGTTGCAGAAGGACTCCGGTCAATGATGCAAAAAGCTCGAAGCGAAAAAAAAAGACCAATGGTTCCAGAAATGCCAATAAAAAGAAAAAGAAGTAAAAGACATGATTCGGGTATGTTCATTTTCACGTCCCATGTTTGGGATGAACCATCAGTGGTCGAAGAAAAGCTTCGGAGAATTTCTTTTCGTGGAACAGGGGTAATAAGGCAGATCAGCTCAAGATCCGACGACCTCAGTTCAAAGTCCCATATGATGCAGGACCCGAGGTCGCCCCAGCTCCAGCTCCGAAGCTCGGCTTTCTCTTGAGCGCAACATCCGAAGACGTGGTATAGTCGGGGGACCTGTTAGGCGGTGACACCACCGACCCGACTGCCTGGCTTCCAGCTCCGCCGCCGATGGGATGCAGTGTGGTGCCCGAGCCTCCGTCACGTATCGGTGTCCTGCCGGCACCTCCACCAATGCTTTGGAAGGCTTGGGAGAAGTCATTAGGCGGTGCAATTGGTGCGCTCATCTGTGGGATTGAGTACTCCGTCTGTGAGCGGTAGCTGGGGGTCCGTGGCAGGCTGAAGTCGACGGGCGCCGTCAGAGGTGCTGATGGAAAGCTTGTAGAGTAGCTGGAGGATGCGCCGCCAAGGTGGGAGGCCGACGCCGTCCGCGTCTGTGCCGTTGGTGATTGGGCCGCCAGACCTTGACCAGGCGGCCGGTAGGGGCTTGACCTCAGGTCCAGGCTCAGAGGCTGCATTGTCGCTGCAGCGGAAACAGACCGTATTCTGTTGGTACGGTTTTGATTGCTGCTTGACTGGAAAGTCGGATATGTCATGTGCGTGGGCGAGTGGACGGTGGAGCCTTGATGATGAAATTTTTCAACGGTCAGCTTACAGCAAGAAACACCAAGCAACGCATAGTCTTTCTCGGCTCACGCCTTTACGATGGACTTACCAGTATAAGTGCTCGAATCGTAGCCAGCCATCGTCGACGGCGTGCCAATGCTGTCGCTGCCAGACTGATAAATTGACTGGTGACGGCCAGGGAGGTGGGGGCTTTGAGGTCCATGGTATGTAGAGTAGTCAATTGAATCTCCTTTCCAAGACATGCTTGACCTCAGTGGCGACTGGAGCGAGTCTGACCTCGACCGTGACATGGTCTCGCGCAGTTGCAGAGGCTGAAGCGATCTGATCCCTTGGCGCTGGTGATGGTTATGCATCTGCATGCTTGCATCCTGCCTGTTGAAGGGGTTGGAGGTCCGCGGAGCTGCACTCAACGGAGATGAGAGCTGCCCTGGGTAGCCATAGCGATCACCAGTAGCAGAAGAGATTGGCGACAGTATGTCGGAATTGCCCAGATTGGCCGATGGGTTGAATCCAATGCTGCCAAAGGCTGGACTAAGGCCTGTGGGAGAGAGGTGGTCTTCGCCATCACCCCTTCGAACGTCCACCATCAGGGGCCGCATCATGTGCTCGGCGTAAGAAGACCCAGAGAAGTCCACCGGTGAGCTGATGGGTGTACCCAGAGTATGCACGGCTCCATATGGAGAGTGCAGGGCCTGTACATTGTCAAAGTCGTCCGGAACGGCTCTCATCTTTATCATGCGATCTCTGTCGTCTGCCGTGAGGCGCTTAATCTTTGCTCGTCTATAACACAAGGATGAGACCAAAATGCCCATGTCAGCAACTGCACTATGTGTGAGGCGCAGCAAAAGACTCAAGCTCTCCTCAGGCATTTAACCGGCTTACCTATTTTGAAACCAAACCTGGACCTGCCTCGGGCTAAGCCCAGGGATCTCCCTGGAGAGTCGTTCCCTATGTGCTGCATCTGGATGAGGCTGTTTTGCAAACTCGCTCATGAGAAATCGCGTCTGCTGGTGTGTGAGCCTACCAAGAGCAATGAAACCGTTAGAAATGACCGCTGCAATTTGGAATTAGATGGCGTTTCCCGTCCAAGCTCGCTGACGTAGTCTTTGTCTAGCGGCCGATCGTCCGCTCATTCGTACCTGAAGCGCTTCATCTTCCTCCTTTGTGCAGTCCTCTCGGCGGCCGTCTGAGGCTGTGAGGAGCCGTCTCCGCCGTCCTCGTCTCCGTCATCCAGCATATCCTCATCGTCTAGCCCGTCATCCTCCTCTTCCTTGACCCCCTGGCCCTCATTTGCGCCAAGCCTAGTCGTCAAAAGGTCCTGCCCTTGTCCTCCAGCCGGTGCCGACATCAACGAGTCTGTGCTGAGCCTCGAACTGTGGTGCTCACCCGATGCACTTCGTTGTTCCTGTTGGTTTGATTGTGAAGATTTGTGAGCATACATATCCGCCCTTTCCTCAGGCTGCTCCGGAATCGGCGACGGCTGCTTCTGCCTCAATCCTAAAGGATCGAAGCTTCGTCGGTCGCCAAGACCCGGCAGGCTGCTGTTGATCGGTGACTTGTCTGCTCCCCCTAAAGTGCTCTCCGTCACCGTCGATCGTGGTTGGGAGGCTGATTGCTGCGCATTGTCGGTCGAGCTGGAGACATGATCATAGCTTTGTCCAAAGATATTGTCTCCAGGCGGGAGAAAGGAGGGATAAGATCCCGGCCAGTCCGGCTGCGTCGACAACGGAGGCTCGTAGTGGGTCGACATCCGTGTACTAGGAGCGGGCTTTCCAAAAGGCCACTGGTTTTGCTCAGACTCGCATTGCCTGGAAACGAGCATTGGGAAATAATGACGCTGTGCGTGTCGATAAGGAAAGGTCCGAGTAGCCTTGGTCGACGAACCACGAAAGCAGCTTCTTGGGCTCAAGCGATATCTCAACGCAACCTAATATGACTGCGAAGATATGATAGGTGAAGGCTGTTGTTTTCAAGAACGAGTTCCCATATCCAAGTTCCCGCTTCTGAGGCAAGCACTGAAACCAAGGGGAAAGGTCGCAGAAGGCCTAGTCGATCTTGAGGTGCAGCGGTAACGTCACTGTTGGGTCTTCGACTTTTTTTTTTCCAAGAGAAGAAGGCGGTTGACGGTCGACGAATGCTCTAACGTGCAGTCCAGTGGCAGTCGTGTGACGCGGGGATAGTGGCAAAGATGTTTGCGAGGTAGGCGGTTATGTGGTAGTGATCGGCCAGGCGTTTGAAAGCCAAAGGAAAGAGATGATCCAAAAAAGAATGACCAAGAGAAGGGCAGATATGCGAAATAGATCTGAAAAGATCTTCACGATACGAGGTGGTATTGATAGAAGATCGCCAGGAAAAGAGCAAAGAGACGACAAGCAGGCGAGATACTTAGCGATTATGCGTCAAGGGCCTGGACATAGAGTGATATATGGGCGGAGAGAGCGAGGTCGTGCTGAATGATGCTCTGGTGGGGTCGATCGACCTCGATGCTGTTCCTTGGACTGCCAGGGCCCCCCAAGGTGTGTATGGAGCTCCAGGTAGATGGCTACCCCGTGGTCGCAGCAAGGCCGCCTGTCGAGGGAACCCCAGCAGCTTCGTTCAGCAGGACAGAAGCGGGATTAGCGTAGTACCGAAGAATACCGCACATCCAAGGTTCAGTCCCTACGGGGAAAAGACAAAGAGAGATCCGGATTCAGAAACAGAGAGACGGGTTGAATGTGGCCCATAAGAGAGTATAGCAAGCACAAAGTGTCGAGGGCAGCCAGGCTGGATGGGCGGTGCAGAGTAGGTACATGTATGTTATGGACTGAGTTGTGCTTGCATAAGAGGGAGGAGACGGGCTGCAAGATCACAATGATACCTATGTACATTATGTGGTACGAATAGGTACCGGCACTCTACCCACCAGAGGGCCTGCACCAAAGCGCAGGGGGGGAGACAGACATACAGGGGTTATGGGAGTGAAGGGTCGGAGGGGCCTACCGTGACTAGGAAATAGACAGGGGTGAGGGATGTACCCGGTACAGGCCTAGGGACTGTGGGTACTATGGGTACAACGACTCAGCGAGCGTGTTTTAAGGCTGCCCGTTTGGAGAAAAGCCGCAAGCATGGGAATGAGAACCAAGGTATGCCAGCACAAGAAGAAGAAAAACACAAATGATGCCCGCCCTGCCTGGGCCTGACAACAGCAGGTGATGCATGCACTGACCGGCATGGGTGAAGGGTAGCAGACTTCCCGCCCAGCTTTTGGTTGGAAACTGCTGAGCCACAAAACTCATGACAGATGTTGCTGGCACTGTGCTACCAGAAGGGCATATCAGGCAGACCTGGTCCTTAATTCGTAAGAGTTCTCTCGGCTGAATGGCTAATGCCGTGTGCCTCAGGTTCGTTCTTGGGTTGGATGGCACACCCCCCCCCCCCGAGTTTTTTGCAGCCAGCCCAACCCCAACGATTCGGCAAACAAGCAACCACCACAAGGTAGGGCCAAAACGGCCCAGTTGCATGCATAACTGTAGTAATTGACAGTTGCCGCTATTTGTATCGGTGGACTGACTGACTGGGTAGAGAGATTCGGTCTCCTCCGTACCAGCAGCCCGAGGTTCAAAATCCAACAAACAAAGTTCCAATCCGTGATGCATCAACGTAGACAGCAGACTTCGATAGGCAGTACTGATGCGGCACTTGTCGCCATACACTAACAGATGAAAAGGCCGCCTCCGGATTCATCGAAGCCAGCTAGCTGGCTTGCTCTGTAAGATTAACGAAGATGCGAGTAGGGGAACACGACAGCAAGACCTGGTCAGCTATGCTCCATGGCTGAAGTAAGGATTGTGCGAGACTGCGAGTGTTGTCGTGCAGGCTTGGTGTGAGTTGAACGCGGGCTTTGCTGACGCCCTGGAGGGGGTGGTAATTTTGCTTAAGGCGCAAGATTGCTGCGAGAACGCGGGTGTATGCGGAGCTTTGCATGCGTGGCCGAAGGTGGAGTAGACTTGAATGTAAAAATGCAAGGATCTGACGGCAGAAGAGAGTTGTACATGTACTTACATACCGAGGAGGAGTGCACGACAGGCATATACTCGTCCATTACCACCAATGAAACTGATGCAAAGCATCCGAGCCATCATGGGTATGTTGGAGACAAAATTGCTCAAGATTGCATCTGAGCAAACCAGAGAAATGATCTACTAGAACTAGCAAGAGCTCTGCGAAGATCATTTTATGCTAGGCTGCCTGGACCGTGAATGAATAAGAACTGATACTAAGAATATTACCACAGAAGAGTCAAGACTTGGGCGCGACGCTAAACCCATTGCATGCACCTACCTAACTGAAGGAACAGCATGTACGGCACGTTGCAAGAAGCGCCGGGCCGCGCGATGCTGTGCTGGTTGTGCTCTGGGATAAAGGAGCGCAAATTCAGCAGTAGACAGCTAAGGTAAGGTAACACATACACCACAGGAGGGGAGCATGCAGCCCAATACAGTCCTTTGACGCAGCAAGGCACAATGCAAAGGCGGCTGTTAACGTTTACTGTAGGGTCGAATTTCCTGTGAGAGAACCAATTAGGATGGAGCGGTACTTCTCGAGGCTGAATGTGCAGTAGAGAGGCGTCCGCTTTTTTTTCTTCTTGTTTTTGTGGCCCGCCGCTCTTGCTTTGCTTTTGCCCGTCCTGTCGAGTCCAGTCATGTTCTGTCGTTGGCGTTTCGCGCGGGGAGGAGACGAGAGTTTGATGGAGGGGGGCGCAGCTAAGAGGGGCAACAGGGGGTTGAACGGGGGTGAGGACATCAAAAGTGATGAGGTAAGGGCACCGGTGGATCTACTCTTGGCAGATACTGAGTCCCTACCTGTGCCTGAGCATAAAATTGTGCGTTCATCTCCTACGGCGGAAAGCAGAACTGAGTTCCGTAATTTTACGCCAAGCAGAATGGAAGGTTATGAGACTTTGCAAGTGGGGGGATGTACAGGGATGAAAGATGCTCACAGGTGCCGTGGTGCGCAAGCTCACATTAAGTCGCGTCTAGTCGCGATGTCAACCCCTGGCAGGTAAGACGCGAGAGAGGGGCAATGGCGATGATCACCATTATCTTCGAGATCTTTCTCGACTTACACTTTGCTGTTTGTCTGCAGACCTTGTCATTCATGGTCGGTGACCACAATGAGATAGATGCAGAGTCGCAGGAACATGTCGTGATTTTGCTAGTCTTGGCAGTAGACGCTTGCTACATAGGTTAGCTAGGTATTCCAGCCTTCCCTAGCAATGCAGATATGAGGCCCAAGTGGGTACCCAAGACAAAGTCTTTGAGTTCCGGTCTCGATTAGTCGCAAGGCAAACAAGCTTGCCAAGAAAGCGCGTAGTGGCTGACGGCCACCACATCCCGCTGGTCATCATCTCCGTGGCCCCTGACAAACCTGCAAGCCAACCACGGACTGAATTTAATGAGTACCTTGCCGCAATGTGCCTGAATTAAAAAATTAAACACAGCAACCCAGGTCTTGCGCAACAAAAACACCCATGGGACGCCGCCAGAATTGGCAGATCAGCGACAGATCCCTGGGCTGGTGGTCTGGACAGACAAAGTTCAACAAATCTAGCTGTACCGAGCGGCATTGAAATCTGGTAATCAGTCAGTTGATCAAGGGCCCTAGGAGGACATCCAATAGGGGCTTCATAGTCCCAGTTAAAACCCAAAACGACTTTTGGTTTACCTCATCCACCGACGGCAGCTATATCGGCTCGTCTGCCCAACCCTTCAAATACATCAATGCCGGATGAAAGAGGCACCACAAAGAAACGGGATGCGACCGGGGCGATGTCATCGGCCAGTCCACCTTGACGGTGGTTGGTGGCCTGTGGGAAGTTGCGCCGAACAAGCCGTAGGCTGATATGGTGTGCAGCCCTGGCTGGGGCCAGAGTCGGCTCATACGGTGGGGTCGGCTCAGGCGGGTTGTGTGTGTGGAGTGCGACGGGCTGCTTCTCAATGGAAGCGTAGCCTCCGGTGGGACATTGGTGCTTCGATTCCCGACATCTGGGATGCTGAAAGCTGCTTTGCGGGTGCCGCTGTTCATGCGTGATTGGCCATGCGGCTGCCTGCCGGTAAAATCAAGCAGGAGTCAAGTACGTACTTCGGAGCATGCAGTCCAGGTACATGCATTACCTAGTGGTGATCTCAACGAATGGTATTCCTCTTTTTTTTTTTTTTTCTTTTTTTTTTTCTCGGTTACTGACTTTGTATGTTTGTCTTGCGTCGCCGGTATCTCTTCTCTATTAACAAGCGGCTTTCGCGTCGGAAAGAAAGTCTCAGCGTCGCGGCCAACATTGATGGCCTTATGCGCGATCAAGTAAGTTTTGTTTTGTTACCTTAGACCAGTAGGGTGACATCCGGATTGTTGGAGGAGGGGCGAAAGCATGTATGCAATGGCAGTGCCGCTTGGAAGTGCCTTTTTTTGGAATTCCGTTAGCTGGAACAATACCCATGCCCAGGGTCTGTGAGTGAAATGAGTTTGGGGGCCATGGAGTGAGTGAGTGGCTTGATTTCTGCTTTGTTGTTCCATCTTTTCTCTCTTCATTTCCTTTTTTTTTTTTTTTTTTTTTTTTTTTCCGGCTTGCGCTACCCCGCCGAACCGCCTAAAAACTTCTTTTCCTCCCAGCAAACTTGACCTCTGATGATCTGTGGATCTGGGACTGATCTCCGGGCCGGGTAGCGCCTGCCACCCCCGGCGGGGCCAGTGAATGGAAAAGTCTGTGCTCTACAGCGGTCGCCATCCTACCCATTGCACCGTGTCAGACCGGTTGGCGGGTTCATCATGGCTTGTTCCGTTGGCAGGCATGACTTGACAACAGTGCGTAAGCGGCAAAGCCTGTACGGTGTGGGGTCCCAGCTAACAGAGAACGTTTCATCGTGGCTGCTCGCCCTGAGGCCGACTAGGCAAAAAGCCTACATTGAAAAGACTTTGTGTGAACGACAAGTGACTGAACTTGACTGACTTGTTTCCATACCGGCTTATTTCACTTTAAATCTCAGGCTGTCTCAGAAGGAGGGACAGGCGTGGAATCCACGTGTGAGAATGAACATGTTGGTTTTGTTGACAGAACTCGTACGCAACATAATGTCCCAATGTCACACGGGGGTGCCTGCATACTTCTCCCTGATATAACGAAAAATAAGGTACTGTACCCAAAAGTTTCAGGGGCAATCATCCAGGTACCAGATCCAAAAGCAAACAAGCAATTTGCCAGTGATGTTTCCAGCCATCGGAACTCTACGAACTGATAGACAGGCTCGTTTTTCGGACTAACTATGAATATTTCCAAGGTTTGTTGATGTTATATGAAGGATTTTCCATGGGTCGAACTAATATACTCGGTTTTCGGATTTTGGGTGATCACACATCCAAGTAAAGGGTCCTTTTGTAGCCTGTCGCAACTGGAGTTGCAGGCCGGTTACCGAGTCGTCGTCATGGTAAGGCAACTTTGACTTCTTTGCCTCGAGAAAACGGGACGGGGTCAGTATGTCTGACTCCACGCATGTTGAGGTACCCAATCCGCGGAGGCCAAGGTCCAGTAGCTCGCGGGTAGTCTTTTTTTTTTTTTTTTTTTTTTTTTTTTTTTTGGTCTCTATCTACCTCTTCAGTCCCTGCCAAGCTAGTCTTCTTCGAGCGTCAAAGGGGGGAGAGAAGGAGAAATACACCACGCCATTCGCAACCCCACCAGCAATCCCAAGAAACCCAAGTGCCGACCTGGACGCGCGACGTCCTCCTCCACCCCCTCCCCACCCTCTCCGAAGGATCTTCGATCGAAAACACTACCTATATTTATGTGCAGTTCCTTCCACGGAAGATTCAAAATACGCATAGGGTTGAATAAATTAATTGAGCGCAATCTATGATCGCGACGTCATGGGCTAGGGGAAAAAATGCACGATGCAAAATGCACAGAACTTCTTTTCTAAATCTGATCTTGCTTGGTACATGGGATGAATAAAACCCTTCCACCCCTGGAGAAAAGGGGTTTGACTCGTGCTGAACCCTAGTGTTGGAGCAGACTTGGCATGGTCATTCCATTAGCGGGAAGGGTGGGCAAGGGCGAGCTAATTATCGCCAGGACGGACGGACGGGCGGGATTTGGGACAAAAAGCAAAAGCCGTAATCCACTCGGGGCACAAAAGTGTGTTGGAAAAAAAAAAAAGTATCCTACCGGCCGGTGGCGTCAATTTGAATTTCGGGCAAAGCAACCGGAACGGATAAAGACAGCCTTAAGGAGCGATGCCAACCATCTCACTGGTAGAGGAAGAAGAAGAAGAAGAAACAGAAGCATGTACCCGACCCAACACGCCCGTGCAGTCGCGACAAGTCAAGCTCCCTCGGCTAATCCGGTTCTGCTTCTTTTTTCAGCTGTTAGCTCTCATGCTTATCCCGTCGGTTGTCATACCCGGGGCAAGACAATCAATGCCTTGGATGAGCTCCGGACCCGTTCCATTGTTGGTGAATGCGAATAGTGCTCCGCAAACACGAAGCTTCCGCTTACACGTAGTCAGTGGGCTTTTGCTAAATTTGCCACACTAACGTTGCAAAAGGCTATGAGGGAAGAGCACGGAATACCATCCACATCCAGAGTGGCCCTGTACCGTGGACCTTAGTGTTGGCTTGACCCTTCGGGACGTTGACTTGTCTAGGTAGGTACCTAGTTTAGGACCTGGAAAGGATTTACCGATCTGGTTAGTCGATCAGCAGAGAACCGCCAATAGGCGCCGGGAGAGCTTTTTTGGTGGCTGAGCGAGTTCATCATGGAATGAGAAGAAAAACCACAGCATTGCATGAATGTTTCTTTTTTTGTCCTTGGGGACCTAACTTGCTGGATATTCAGTCACTACAGAGTAGTATCCGTCGCTACCTTGCACAATGATGCCGCTAGTAGAGATATTTCCCAGTTAAGAAAGTTGTAATGAGTTCAGTGATGCTCTGGTATTCGTCAAACCTGACAACATCGACCGACCCATCTTTGGGGAATGCGCATCATGCATTGGCCGAAGCGGCGCCGTGAGTGCACAGCATACCGGAACAGGCACATTAATGACCGCCGAGACGATGCCCCGGATCAACTCTTCTTTTGAACTAAAGAAGAATGATAATCAGAAAACTGAGTTGGTGATAATTATGTAGTTAAAATTCCCCCCGGTATATACTACGTATATCTTATACACACGCAGAGCACATCATATCATCGGGCTTCGGAATCTGGCGCCCGGCATTGTAGATCAAGTGTCTTTCGCGGAGATAGGGAAGGGCTTGCCCAAAGCCGAACTGACCATGGAAAGTTTCCACTTTGTCAGCTGGACGTTGATTGCCCAACTGAGCGTTGAAAGCCACCTCTATGCCACATTGGGAGCTACCGGAGTGGGACTGAACCATGACGTGGTTCACTGGTCGATGTTATTTTGCCTATTGAACCATGTTTGGGCATGACATTTGCCCAACGCCCAGCCAGGCCGTTTGGGACTGCCTGTGCTTTGCGAAAAAGAACAAAACTGGGAAGACCGGCTTGGCCGGTTTGCATACGATAACGGACATGAAGTCAAAATGTGGATTAGACTCTAGAACTAGCGCTAACTGGTCTAAAGAATTCACAATATGTTCCCGCTGTCAACTGAATCTAGCGAAAGCCTATTCGCCCCGAATAACAGATATCCCACTGCGACTGACTCTGCTTGCCAGGGGCCCTATGTCCGTCCAAGTCGTATATTGTTGACACAAGCACGGTACCACTTAATTCTCCAGGCGTCAAGTGCACTGTCGAGTTTTGTCTGGGAAATCCCCGGTCTACGAGTACGCAAGCTCCAGTTGCGAATGACTGTATAGGTAGTAGTAACTAGGTAGGTAAGGTAGGGAGCTAAAAGCTATTTTAAACAGGGAATCAAAGGACTCATGGCATGTCTTTTTTTTTTTTTTTTTTCTCTAGCTCCTCATGGGGAGGGGCGAATGATAAATGAAAAAAAGATTGCTTGCTGGGCGGAGTAGGTCATTTTCTTTTCTCTTTTTTTATTTCATATATGAATTTTAATTTATTATAATTTATTTCTTATCCTTATTTTTTATTTCTTATTTCTTTTGTAATGGAGATTAATTAGTCACTGCCATCACATCTTCCTTCGCCGAGGTATCTGAGAGAAGGGTTCCAGTCATGGCGTTAGATTCCAAACAATGCCCTGAGCATGCATATTATTCAGTCTCCAGGACGAAATAAGCAAGTCGAGCCATACACTACATAATTTTGGGTGGGACTTTACCGCCCAGTTGCCGGTGTGTTCCAACAATCCAACTCGGCTCCGGCAATTCTGCCCGCTTGCACGCGGCATTGGGCAGGGGCTGTATATGTACTGTGTTTGATACAGTATGATGGAAGGGCGGAAAAAAGGTGATGGGCAGCTAAACAAGGGGAAGAAACTTCAATTGTTATGCGAGTGATAAGATAACAAAATGGAAGGAACCATGGAAAATTCCACCGCCCCACCCCACCAAGAAATCAAAAGGTCTCCACCCATTTCTCAAAATCGCACCAACTTCGTACTTCCTCCCGTACGGTACTGTACCTCCAGTAGGCAGGCTTTCAGGTACCAGGTCCTCGGCCCCACTTGGGTTCTTCTTTCCTTTGTTCACTTTGAGAAGTGGGAAACGAGGGAAATGAGAGAAAGAAGCAAACCTCCGCGATCCAGACGGCGGCGCAGAAACTTGAGACAGAAGGCGTCGGAGTGATGGATTATGACCGCGTCGCCTCGAAATAGGTTCGTGAAATTTGACCTTTTTGCTGGCATCCCTTTTTTACGTTTTCTTCCAATCGGAAGGTAATAACCCTTCACTCACTGCAACGAAGGCGTCCTTGGCCATGTTTCTTGTTGTTGCTTTTTTTCTTCTTTTTTTTTTTTTCTTCTTTTCCCTTCCCTTTGATCCCCCTCCATTTCGTCTCGATTGCCTTGTTTGGACATTCCGCGTAAATATCCTCTATTTGTATTTGCATATCATGATAAGCTGTGATGTTCCAAATATCCCAAGTACACAGTACACCCTCGAGGCAATGATTGCGACAAAACTGGACGACCGAGAAAGAAATGGGTGTACTTTTGTTTTCTCCCCCTTAACCTTTTCTTTTGCGTCTCTCTAGCCTTCCATATTCGTTTCCCCTCTCCGTCCCCGTTTTTGTTTTCCGCCATTAGCGAGGTCCACATCCTCCCCCAACAGCGCCATACGGGTGGGAATCAGGTCCACGGTCGCCATACAGTATAGTACACACACGTAATGAACATGGGCCTGAAAGCTTCAGATCTCGGCCCAGATGGGTTGCGCCACACACCATCGTCACGCCGCAGATGAATTCCTCCGAAGAAAAGAACCATTTACCCAGTTCACGGGCAAGGTCTACAATCGGATGTGAATTTGCTTTCTAGCTTGGCCGACGCCGACTGTGAGATGCCGAGGTTATCCGTTGATGTATGGATGTGTTATTTTTCCGTGTATCTGGTACTCTGCGCATCAATTCTCCGGCTTGCCAACCTCGCCATAGCGTTTGAACACTGGGAGCAAGGCCCCCACGGGAATATCATGGGGGTATGTTACAAGATAAGGCGCTCATTTCGTCGCAGTCACACTCCCCTGGGCTGTTTGTTGATCGCCCCCTGAATGAGCACATCGAGAGTTTTTTGCCAGTTCGAAAGAAGATGCCTTGGTTGAAAACCAGACTAGTTCCATTAGGCGGTATCACAGGCTAGATCCGCATTAGAAACATACCCCGTCATGGTGGATCAAGAAGGTGTACTTATTTGTTTCGTTCCCAGCTTTAAAACTTCTTACGGGTCGGCCTCCGAGGCCGGGGCAAGTGTCAGCTTCAGCTACCTGTCATCGCGTTCAGTGCCGTGTACGTAACGCCGGAAAGAGTGTGTCTATGGTCCGGTGTAATCATTCAGGACGATATTCTGATGATATACGGGATGTTATGTCGTTGAATGGCAAGAATCCGCCCCCAAGAGTAGTTACTTTGGCTGTTTTTCTTTTTTTTTTTTTTTTTTTTTTTTTTTTTTTTTTGCAGTTTGCCCCTTTAATCTGTATATGCGCATGGATCGAATAAGTATATCCGGCTAGCCATGAGCAAACTCAAAATGTACGGAAATTGACAGCCTTCCAAGCACATACGCTATATGCCTACTTTACTCTGATAGCTCCAGGAGTGTGTTATAGCCCTGGCAACTATACCAAGTCGCACCTGATAGGTCATGAGCGTCGGAACTATTTCCCCTCCAAGGCTTCTGTCGCGAGCCCAGACGGAAGCAGGTTACTAGGTCGAACCCAGCGGCCCCCCGTTTGCGTGGCTTTTCCCCTGATACTCGGGGAATATGACGATATGCAAGCTGGTGAGCAGCTGGGTCTGGTCTAGATCCCCACGCTGTGCATCTCGCACACCACCAAACCGGACTCAAAGAGTACATCTTGTCATGTGTGGCTGGCGCGGTGGTATTTAT
>NW_022156716.1:7598035-7643766 GCF_004355905.1 Pyricularia grisea | reverse complement strand
GGGGGGGGGGGGCTGACGAATCTAGCTACAGACAAAGGATGGAAGCTTTTGGAAATTTCCATTCTTCGGCTTAATATCCCCCAGCTGCAGGTGGTAAATATCCCTCTGAAATTACTTGCTAGCACTATTGTCTGGATGCAGGATTGGGACGAATTTCTCTAGTACCAAATGGATAGATATCGTAGATCCAGAATGGTGGCAGTAGGGCGAAGAAAAAAGTTACACACATGCAAGCCACTGTTGCAGGTTACTCACAGTAAGAAAAACAAAAGTAGCACACGTGCGAGGCTGTTGATGGCTCGTTCTGGGTAGTGTCGCATTGTGTCGGACCGTGACCTGTACATCACCTCTTGGCTAGTTCGTGTCGAACCCGCCCATCACGCTTGTGGCTGCGAACGGGTGAGCTGTTAGCTGTAAAGTGTGTGCCAGTAATGCTTTGTTGAGAACTGGATGGCAGCTGTTTGTTGCCTTGGCGAAAGCAAGGCTATGAAAGATACGATAAACTCGTGGACGCAGGGACGTAACGCACAGATTTCTGTCTTTTTGTCTGTTCATGAGGTGACTTTGGAATTGGGGGTAGTATTTTTTTTTTTCTGCCTATGCGGCTGATCTGTACGTCATAGAAGGACGGTTGATAATGGGACAGAGGGATAAGCGGTTGTGCAGAACCAAAGCTTTCCCAAGTTCGACAAAGTACCTAATGTGCTTCATTGGGCCATATGATCAAAAAAAATAAAATTATAAAATTCCAGTCCAGCCACTGTTCTTTTGATCGGGCATTAGTTCAACGACCGTTTGTCTTTATGTTTTATTGCTTTGGTCGGGTAGGGTATCTTGGTAGGGTTTCTTTAGCATTGGGCAAAAGAAAGGGAAGTTCCGATGCAACATGGGCTCTCTCGACTTTTCTTCTTCTTCCCCAATTAGGGGGCAGCTTAGAGTGTTACCTAATTAGATAATATACGTTCGTCTGGGGCCGGCGCCGTACATGGCCAAATAGCGTCACTAGTGATCTGCAACCCGGGCCCCCGCCTCGATTGAGGGAGGAAACTCGCCACCGCACCAATCTCCAAGGAATTTCTAACAGGATCTGACCATCTTCCGACGGCGAATGGAAGGAAGAGGTATTGACGAAAGGAACAAAATTAACTCAGGAGAAAATAAGCATTAGAACAAGCACTGGCACAAAAAAACCCAAAAAAAAAAAAGCCAAACCAACATCCGCTTGTCGCCTATTTTGGATTCTCTATAGGGGCAAAAACATCCCAGCCTAGTGCTACAATTGTTGATTACCTAGCCAAATCACATTTGTACAGGTCAAATAAGGAAGGAAATAAGGAAGAAATTGAAACACCCGAGGAAATAATCAGAAAAAAGGGGACGAAGGGAAAAAAAAATACATTCCCTTCTCATAGCCATGGCGGCTGGCCACATCAAAGTGGCCCTTGTAGGCCTGTCAGCGACCGCCAAGACGTCTTGGGCCCAAGAAGCCCATCTGCCCTACCTCCTCTCACCGCTCGGCCGCTCACGCTACGAGTTGGTCGCGCTCTGCAACTCGACCGCCGCGTCGGCCGAGGCCGCACGGGCGCGCCACGGCCTTCCCGACACGGTCAGGACCTACGGTGACCCCGCCGACCTGGCCGCCGACCGTGGCGTCGACCTCGTCGTCTGCTGCACGGGTGATGACGACAACGACGACCAAGACGTCGTCGATCAAGACCATGATGGCGGCAGCAGCCGTGCCAAGACGGCCGCTCCAGCCCTCCGCGCAGGCAAGGCAGTCTACGTCGAGTGGCCCGTCGCCGAGAGCCTGGCGGCCGCCGTGCAGATGGCAGCCGAGTACGCCGGCGACGGCGCTTCGTCCGCCGGTAGCGTCGGCGGCGGTAGCGTCAGCAGCTTCACCGGGAGCGACTGCTCCAGCCCTTCGTTCCCCGGCGCCGCCAGCAACAACAGCATCGTCGGTCTTCAGGGCCGTTTGAGCCCCGTCGTGCGTAAGGTCAAGGACATGCTCGACTCGGGAAGGGTCGGCGGCGTGCTTAGCAGCGAGGTGCGCGCCTTTGGCACCCTACAACCCCGCGAACACGCCGCGCCGAGGAGGATGTCACGGTGGCGCGGGGAGGGTCGTACGGTTGGTGGTGCAGGCGGCGGCTGTGACGTCGTCGGTTCGTCACTGGCCCACACGCTCGACTACGTGCACGAGGTGCTGGGCGAGTTCGAGGCCGGGACCATGAGGTGCCGCATGCAGGTTCAGCGGCCAGCCTTTGCCGCGCGGGTCGGCGGTGACGAGGAAGGGGAGAAAGGGAGTGGCGGTGTGGTGCCTGACGTGCCGGATCTCGTCGTGGTCCACGGGCAGCTTGCAGGCTTCCATAACGCTGCACCAGACGCTACGCTGTCCGTCACGTACCGAACCGGACCGCCGTTCAAGGGCCAGCCGGGATTGGCGTGGACGATCAACTGCGAGCGGGGCGAGATCATGATCACGAGCCCGAGCGGGCCGTATCTACACTCGGATTCATACGCGGCCGACGGCGAGCTGGAACAGGTCACCATCCGGGTCCACGACTTCCTCAACGACCAGATCATCAACGTCCATTGGGACTGGGAGGACTGGCAGCTGTCGCTTCCGGTACGGGCCCGTAACGTCGCCCATCTTTACGAGAGGTTTGGTAGGTGGTGGGAGAAGACGAGGCGGCGGGAGGACGCCGTGTTGAAGAGCAACATCGGGTACAGTACTGTTGTTGGTGTTGGTGGCACCGGAAACGGTCAAGCCTTGAGGGTAGCCGAGGACGACGACTGGCCCAGGATACAGGATGGCATCGTCAGGCTGAGACAGTTGGATGCCATGTTCCGCCAGTATGATTCCCAGCGTCTCGCCTAGGTAAGATGGCCTTGCATTTCTGCTTTTTTTTCTGCTTAACTTAGCGCAGCGTGCTTGTAGGTTTGTTTGTTTCTGCTTTGTTTTTTTTTTTTTTTCTTTCTTAGAATGAACTTTATACACCTCTCAAGCCTAGGGGGTAGTTACGAGATTTATCCAACAGATCAATGCATGGAAACAGTAATATCGTCATCATAAATCGTCATATACAACCGACTAGTTAGGTACCTAGGCGACGTCATACTCATGTAACCTTCCGCAACAGATAACAGAGCCGCCGAGAAGCCCGTGCGCATCAGACACTAACCAATGTAAACGGGCAATCGACTCCCGCAAAGCTCACTCTTGCTTGAAATTTGACGATCATCCTTGTGGAAATCGTGAAGCCGCAGCCAGCAAAGCATACGAAACACTAAAGTGAACCAGACCTCGGATGAGCGAATCTCAGATATCAATCTGGGATCATGCATTTCCGCCGGATTTTGCTGCAGCGGAGATTCCATCATATTTCGCGGCGTTGGCGGTGTTGGAGATACTGAGCTCGCCTCGTGTGTAGAGTCGGTTCTTATATGGATATAGGTTTCGGTTCTTGTCAGGCTTAACCTGGCCCTCTCTACCACGCGCGGACGAACTTCGCCAAAGTAGATTTCCATAAAGACATGGTGCCTCTGCTCTGGAGAAGCAGCGCTGAGCTGCACCACTCCCACGCCCGAGTGCGTCCTGCCAACCCCGTGGTGGGCGTGCATGCTTGCTCGCTTAGCCTTGAATTCCGCATCGGCATCCTGCTGTGAGACTGCCACTTTTTCCTCGTCGTTGACGATCCGCAGCACTTCTTGAACGTGCTCGCGCAGAACGACCTTGACGCATTCTCGATTGTGGGGCATTCCCAGGAAGCCGTCACACCATTGAATAGCTGCCTGCAGCTCGTCGCATGAACCGAATGTGAGGTGATGCTCGTTGCGATCCGGCTTGCTACCCGTATCTTTTTCTCGTTTCCATTCTTCCCACTGGCTTGTGAGGGTTTGGTAGACTCGTGAGGTGTATTTCCGTAGCTCCCTGATATGGGCGGATACTGTGGAGCTGCCTGTCGGCATCAGGTCCTCTTCATGGATTAAATGATGGAACTCGTTCAAGAGCCTCCGCAGGTCAAAAAACCTCTTATCCCAAGTATACACCGTAGGATTGGGAACCACTCGAAATGGTAGGCCCGAGACGTGTGGGGTCTTGGACAGCATACCCATGATCTCAAAAGCAACTGTTTTTTTTTTTTTCATACATGTGAATAACCAGGTTGCAAAGCATGGGATTAAGAAAAGTATTGGGTATAAACCTACTAGGAAACAAGTGGCCATGTTTTTTCTTGTCATCCCTCAGAATGTCAGCAGTACGAGTGTTACAGCCGAAGGAAGCCACCGTCTCGGCGAACTCATTTAGGCTGCCTAGAAGAAGATATTCAAGGTCTTCAGGCTCATCTGTGACAAAATCAACGGGCATCTGCTTGGCCTGGGAGTATATCGTAGGAACAATGCCGAACGAAAAGACCTTCACCAGCTCCGAAGGAACTGTACGGTTGTCACGGAACCCGTGTTTACCGTAGATCTGAAAATTGAACATGATGCCCAGATCAGGAACCTGAGTACCTGTAAGCAGGTACCCGTTTCCCTCAGCCCGATACTTGTCCTTGGATCGATCAAACTCCTTCCAATGAAGACCCAGCATTGCCGAAATCTCGACAATATGACACATTGTGCTTGTTGCGTATGGCTTTTTGATGTTTGAGGGCATCGTATCCCAGCTGCGTGGTTTGGCCTGCACAGCAACGACTAGCTCGCGATCGCGAAAGGGCGGTTGTGGACATCTGCCCAACTGGTTCTTGCGTGCATGCCACTCGCGCTCTGCTATAAGCCAATTGTTTGACTCGGCCTCCATGCGCTGGAACTCGGTCAACAGATGGACCCATGTTGCTTTCTCGTTGTCTGCTGTATGGATGCGTTTTGCCGACTCGGCTTTGGCTGATATACTCGAGTTTGTGTTGGTTCGTGTCAGGTTCCATGTCCCTGTTTTCCGCGTTTTAACTCTCTCGTTTGGAAACCCTAAAGATGACATCTTGACCAGTGAAGAAGGCCTGGATCCCAACGGGGGCCGGACCGCGGCTATGTGTGAGTTGAGAGGATCCGTTTTGGTCTTCACTTGGCTCTCCTCACTGCCGTCGATGCAGTCTATGGGCTTCTCTTTTATAGGGCCGTTCTTGTTGCTCGCCTTGCATACAAACATGACCGGCGTCTCGAATTGTACCTCAAAACGAAGTTCTTTCCATCTGAAGACCCGTCTTTTGCTGTCTGACCATTTGCCCATGACGCGCTCGTCGCAGTTCGAGAAGCCCGTGGCTGATGCGTAATACTGCTGAAGGACTTGCAAAACAGTTCCTAGGAGAGCAACCAGAGCGATTGCCAATGAGGCTATCGCTACATAGAGTTCTGGATCGGGGGCACCGCCGCCGTTCGCGGCGTTGGCTTCAGCGTTATCCATTATTTGTGATTGCAGTGTCGCTCGGGGCGGCTGGTTTCGGGTGTCGCGGTGTCGAAATTCAAGAGATTGAAGAGGAGTCGCGGTTCATATCATACGATGAGGATTGCGTTGACTCGTTCAAGTCAACGTGTGATCTTGGTTTCAAACTCAAGAGGTCGTTGGCCAGTGGAGACAAGCTCGGTGAGGCTGTGGCTCAATACCATCAGCGCGACATGAAAGAGACCTGGATCTGTTATTTCGATACTGTTTCGATTAGAGGAAAGGTTCAAAAATCGCCGGTGAACAACTGAAAGTCTCAGCTCACTTGATCGGAAAGATGCAGGTATGCTGTTCAGCATGTCCAAGGGGCATCTTCAACGGCCTCGGGAGGCTTCGCTGCAGGCGCGACGTTGTGGCGCTCCGCTGCACGCATGCTTTCAGCTGCACCCTAAAGCGTCCGCGAAAATAACAAGACCCTGGCCAACTGTTGCCGAGACCCGGGGGGCGCAGCCCCAGGGATATCGGTCAAACATTACTGGCCCTTATTGCAATTGCTGTGAAAGCAATCAAAATGGACCTGGTCGAATCGAGATTTTCAAAATAGGATAGGAGAACATTCACGAGAGGAAGAGGAAATGAGGGCGCAGTTCTAAATGTTGAAGCTACTTGAGTTGGACAAGCCAAAATCGCAAAAGCATGCCCGCTCTCTCTCAAGCTCCTTCCTAGCTTGACCAAACCGGGGATGGCTCAGCTACCTGCCTAGCGTGTTTCTCAATCCCTGTCCCCGCACAAGTGGCTGCTGTCAGCTGGAGGGAGGAGCGTGGGGGACTCTATTCCCACGTGCTCAGTCTCGTGACTAGCAATCGGTGTGCCGTTCCATCCGCCATCCGAACGCCTTTCTCTTGGATGGTTGCTTGTCTTTGGACGATTACTGTGTGCCCAAGTCAAGTCACCCTGGACCCCTTCCACCTTCTCGATTGAGAAAGTTTCTGGGTGACACACACGTGTGCACTCATTTTTTTTATGCAGCATCCATTTTCACATGAACCTTTGTCGACCATTTTTGTTGAAGATATTCTCGGCAGTGTTCAATTGATATTGAACTCATGCGGTCCGTCCTTCGCCTCCCATCCATATGCCGGCTTGGTTTCCACACGGCCCCGCAATCTCCCGGGGAACGATACTTTTCCCGCTCTCTACCGTTTACTAAACCGGGGTATCAAAGTACAATTTCTCCATGGATTAAACATTAAAGATTTTTGACTGGCTTCTGATGCTGGTTTGCTTATTCTTCTCCCTAATCTGGCTCATCGCTTCGGCCCAGCAGGCGTAATAATTACCGCTTTGGCATATCACCATCATTCCCCCATTGCCAAGACGATGCTTATCCACCTACCGCCTTGCGTGAAGCCCACTCAGCGAATGGCATCATCGGACCGTAGGGCTGCTTTGGGAAGGTCTTTGCACCATGACCTTGGTGTCGCGCTAAATTACTACGCAGTAATAGGGCCTATGTGGATTGGTTTTTTTTCCACCTCACATCCACCTGTCTGCCACCCCACGCCCCTATTGGGAATGTGCTCTTCTGAAGGTGAGCAAGTGCCGCATTCGCCATCACCCGACCCGAGGCAATCCCGGGGTTGATGGATGCTTGCAATATCGACCAGCAAGGCTCTCGTATCTTGCCGCTGCATCCAAGATGGTTGCTTACACGTATACGCCTTAAGGCATCATTCTTGGCCAGAGACGTACAACTACTTGCGTGCAAGACAATATTGATGACTGCATTTTCAATATAACACACATTGCAACTCTGTAGTTTTCAGATAAGCTTGCAGTCTTTGGATGGTAGTCTACATATTTGGATCAGTATTCTCTCTTGTTGATTTCTATCGTACCATTTGATTTCTTCGTCCTTGAGTGCAAAGCACTCGGACTACCCCATTCTCCGCTTTTAGATGGACCCTTATCTATGTTCTACTTGCCACATTTAAACGCCAAGAGGTCACAACTGGAGCAAATACAAGCTCACGATATGCCTGACTCAATGGCATATCTTCCTTCTTAACCTGCCTCGTAAAATTCCTTGAAAGAGGTGTAAATTAGCAAGTCCTGCCCCTATTATCGTTAAGGAGGATGGCATCCGTACCGAACCAATTAGCTTGCCATGATCTTGTTCCCACCACTCAAATGTCCTTTTCAAGGCTCCTAGCTGGAACCTATCACAGGACATCTATGCAAAAGCAACCTTCCCTGTTGAATCTTGGACATATGGGCATCAAGCATTGCCAAGACCTGTGCCCACCCTCTACAACCCATGCCATTTTGTGAAGCGTGGCAACTCGGCTTGTTATGGGTGCTTCAGGGGATGGATTATCTAGTCGGTCTTTGCTTCTGACTCCTCCTTCTACTTCGAGAATCTGACAGCCGCCGTGTAGTAGTAGCTCACAGCAACCAAGGGGTCTGTCAGGGAACCGTGGAACCATGTCGTTACTAACAAACTCGTTCCTCCATGGTGTGCAACGCATTCGTTCAGAAGAGGAAGTTGTAAAAAGTAGACAGGGGTCTTGAGGTTCCCTGTCTGTGAAGGAAGTCTTTCAAGATGGGACCCATCTACTTCGTGTATAAGATGCTCATAGCCCGTTCTTCAGATATCTCTCTTGACCTATTCGCCCTCATCCTCCCACAAACCTCCGCCGTCAAGCTGCAAGGTTGGACCCTCCCTGCTCATTACCTCTTACGGCCTCAGCCCAGCTCTAGCTCTTTCGCTGTTATTTGCGCTCCAAACTTTCAGCCGCAGCCATGAGGTATTCACTTTCACTTGCCTTGTTGGGTGTCGCAGCCGTCACTGTCGTGGCGCACCCTCACGCCAAGGCCAGTCATGGAGTTGAGCGCCGTGCCATTGACCTGGATGCTTTCCGCCTCCAAACCACGGCGAAGTACGTCTCCAAGGAGGAGGTTCCTGACCAGATGAGCCTGTCGTTTGTCTCCAGCGACAACTACGTCGATGTGGCTACCGACCTCGTCAAGAGCGTTGCACCTGGTATCGAGTTCCGCGTCGTGGATGACCACTACGTGGGTACCAACGGCGTTGCCCATGTCAACTTTAAGCAGACCGCCCACGGGATTGACATTGACAACGCTGACTTCAACGTCAACGTAAGTAACAACAAGAATACACCAATGCACTGACGACTCGGATGGCTAACATACATGTCTCTATTAGATTCTTGATGGCAAGGTCTTCAGCTACGGCAACAGCTTCTTCACTGGAAAGATTCCCGAGGAGAGCCCCCTGAAGAAGAGGGACTTCTCCGACCCCACTGTCGCCCTCACTGGTGCTACCAGTGTCCTTCAGCTTCCCGTCACCGGCGAGGCCAAGGCTGAAGCCAAGGAGGGCACTGAGATTTACACCCTCAAGGGCACATCTGGTGCCGTCTCGGACCCAGAGGCTCGCCTTGTCTACTTTGCCAAGGACGACAGCCTAGTTCTGACATGGAGGGTTGAGACGGATGTTGAAGACAACTGGCTGCTGTCATATGTGGACGCCAACAACCAGGAGCAGATCCACGGCGTTGTCGACTACGTCTCGCACGCGTCTTTCCAGGTCTACCCATGGGGCACCAACGACCCCCTTGAGGCGGGTGCGGCCCGCCAAACTCTCACGGACCCCTGGGACAAGACGAGCTCGCCTTTCGGCTGGCTCAATGATGGAACCACCACCTACACCACCACTCGGGGAAACAATGCCATCGCTCAGTCTAACCCTACCGGTGGCAGCGCCTACCTGACCAACTACCGCCCCACCAACGCAAACTCTATCTTCAGCTACCCGTGGACTCCTGCCATGTCGCCACCGAGCTCGTTCGTTGACTTCTCGGCCACACAGCTTTTCTACACAGCCAACGTCTTCCACGACCTGCTGTACAAGCTCGGTTTCACTGAGGAGGCGGGCAACTTCCAGGTCAGCAACAACGGCAAGGGCGGCCGCGCCAATGACCAGGTCATCCTCAACACCCAGGACGGCGCCTTTACCAACAACGCCGACTTCTCCACGCCTCCCGACGGACAGAACGGCCGCATGAGGATGTTCATCTGGACCTACAGCACGCCGCAACGCGACTCCTCCCTCGAGGCCGGCGTGGTCATCCACGAGTACACCCACGGCCTGTCCAACCGCCTGACCGGTGGACCGTCCAACTCTGGCTGCCTCAGCGCCCTCGAGTCGGGCGGCATGGGCGAGGGTTGGTCCGACTTCTTCGCCACGGCCGCGCGCATCAAGGCCAACGACACGGCCAACACCGACTACGCCATGGGAGAGTGGGTGGCGAACAACCCCAAGGGCATCCGCTCCTACCCTTACAGCACCTCGCTCTCGCGCAACCCCCAGACCTACGCCACCACCAACAGCCTCAGCTCGGTGCACCCTATCGGCAACGTCTGGGCCACGGTGCTGTACGAGGTCCTTTGGGCCCTTGTTGCCAAGCACGGCCTCCAAGTGTCCACCTTCCCGACTTTTGACGCCAACGGAGTCCCGACCTCGGGCAACTTCCTCGCCCAGAAGCTGGTCGTCGACGGCCTGGCGCTCCAGCCCTGCAACCCCAACTTCGTTCAGGCCCGCGACGCCATCATCGATGCCGACCAGGCCCTCACCGGCGGTGCCAACAAGTGTGCGCTCTGGACCGCCTTTGCCAAGAGGGGTCTGGGCAGCGGTGCCACGTACGCCGCGAGCAAGAGGAGTGTCGAGAGCATGACCATCCCCACTGGCGTCTGCTAGATGGCTTTGCTGGAGGCGATGGATATGACGGGTTTCTGTGGCCTGGGTTTGGATAATGGCACCAGGTGGGCTCACAGTTGAAGCTCTTTGTTTATTTGTATATATCTTTCTTTGTCCATTCAGTGTAAATATTGTCATACAACGCGCATATTGATGAATGTATCTTTCTATTCATGATATCATCTTGGCTCTCTATACGCCAAGGTCTGTGCAGCTTGGCAAGTGAAAACAGTCTTTTCGGAAACCAAAACGAGATCTTGGGGTATCAAAGAGAACGGCTCCAGTCTGACCAGGCATCGACGGCATAGGCAGGGAGAATGAGGGGTGACAGCCTACACACCACATCATGGCCCAGTCGGGACATATTCTTTGGTAAAGATGGTGAACCAAGCAACACGCCAAGCGAGTAAAACCTCCTGCCGTCGAGAAAAAAAAAAAAAAGTCTTGGAGATTTCTGGCCAGAACGACAAGCGAGCGGAACTATCAGTCTTGGAAACTTCGAGTCTAGAATGGCCGAAACCCCAGATGTCAAGTCCGAGCTCAGGTGACCTTGGTAGGGCTGGAAGCGGGTGGCTGTGGCTCAAGTAGTCAAGACATTTCCAAGCCTGCGGGAGCCCCCTAGGTTCCAGACTCCTCCCTTGAAATCACGAACGTAGAAGCTCATCAGGGCAGGTCATCACGAGGTTTCAACATTCTCGCCGGCGGCACAGAAGAAATAGCCATTTCGCTTTCGGGTATCCGGCACGATGGAAGAGGTTCGCTCGCCAACACCGTGATGATGCTTCCTTGGACCAGGGGGTGCAAAAAGAACTCAGGATTGTGTTGGTTAACACCTGCCTTGAACCAGGAAGAAATAATTTTGTTTTTCTTTCTTTTTTTTTTTTTTGTCCATTTGGTACCACTCCATACATACTCCGTACGGCTGACATGCAAGCCTGCAGCATACCTCGGCTACTTGCTGCCGAGGCCACGGGAAAATTAAAGGGCTGATACTGAGGGAAGAGCAAAAAACCACTTGCTTTAGCGAACAACGGTGAGCGCCAGAGGAGCGGAAGGGAGGCTGCTTCCAAAGTCGCGTGGTCCTCTTTGGTGGGCCTTTCAATACGCCCCAATAAAACCCCTTGGGTTCTAGTCTAGACTAAGAAGAGTAATGACAATGTGTCTGGAGTTCAGATATTGCTCTTGTGCCTGCCCGATCTTTTCCCTCTTGACAAAGCGATTGGTCATTATGGGCAGACGCGGTGGGAGAAGGCAAAAACCACTGAAAAAAAAAAAAAAAAAAAAAAAAAAAAAAAAAAAAAAAAAAAAAAAAAACCAATAAGAGCAAGAAATCCCACCAGGAGAAAGGGAAAACAAAAGGCTAGTCCCGGGTAAATGCCAAGCGAGATGCGCTTTTAGCCTAAAGTGCCCGGAAACTCTACCTGGGGGTGGGCATTGGGGGTGGATCTGGATGGGTGGCGGCTTGGCGTGTGTGGCATGAACAAGAAAAAGAATCCGGACCTATAGTGTTGCTCCTTTTTGATCCAATTAAACGCGGCACGCGTCGAACTTTCGGCAGAATTGTGATTCATGTTTGTTGGTGTTGGGGGAAGCTTTCCCCGTGGGGATGGATAAAAACAGCTAGAGGAAACAAAGAAAGGGCCCCCAAAAAATGTGACAAGAAAAGGAAGGAAGAAAAAAGCCGGCCCGAGGACGAAAGGATCAATAGCACATAAATCAACTCTACGGTGGAAAAAAAAAAAAAAAATAATCGAGAGGCTCGATTGATCAGTGTGGTGCAAGGCAAGTCGGGCCAGAATGCTCCCTCACTTTTGGGGGGTAGCTGACCAACATCTTTCGGAATCCTTCCCTCATTGCCGATAAAATCGCACCCCACCTCACAGGGTAGTCAATCTGGCGGCAGAGTGATTCAGTTCTAGATCTCCACCTCATGCAACACGGTTTTCAGCTATGGGAAACCGCATGTCTGTCTGGTTTATTGCAAGTTTTATAGCTTGTCTATTGAAAGCGAGTTATGATGTTGGGAGATTTCCCGCTACATATATAGAATCTACCAACACCTGTATTTGTGATAACAACACAGCAAACATTGGGAAATGTTCTTGGAGCAGATATCTATTTATCCGCACACTCTCCATGTTTGTGTCTCTGTCTGTGACCCATGGGTTGGGGGAGGAATGTCGTTTGGAGTTCGGATGGTAGCGGTAGCAGGGTTGCAGGGCTCAGGCTTGTCAGGGTGCAGGGGACCGCATTTGAATTGAGCAGTTGATGGATGACATTCTACACGTTCACCGTACTGATAAAGCACATTCTCTGCTGCGCCGTTCATCCCGTCGTTGCATTGTTACGAAGTTTAATTAGCCAGAAAAGAATAGTCCATGTTCATGTACCTTGTCTTCAGCTTGTTGTATGCCGAGTCCCGGCGAGATGGGTAGATTTATTTTGGTCTATTGACATCTTTTTTGTGGAAGAGATTGAACGATGGTTTGCGGCTAGTGTTTACGGTGCAAGGGCGGCTAAGCTGTGATGCAAGAGATCATTCGTCGAGTCGTACGTTTGTTGCTGAAGCGAGATCGGGAGAGTAGGTGCAACTTTACTGCATAACCTGCCCAGGTGTGAACTTGGAGTCCAAACTTTTTTTCTGGGAAATGAACTGACCGACCAGGCTTTCTTCTGTACCTACCACGGTAGGGTAGTTCATACCTGGAGAATATTGCGCCATGTAACTAACTTAATTTGCCTTGTGACGAGTAGCAGTGGAGGGCATCAAGGGCCAATCCTCGCTGCTGGTTGGGCTGGAGAGCTCCGGACTGAACCATGTTGCTCGAGGAAACTGCACTGCACTTGAAAGTGGAGTTGGGGTTTGCAGGTGCCCGAAAATGGATCCTCAAACAAAGAGGTACCCCACCGAAATCGCTGATCGTAGATCGTCTTTGTCGAGTCTTCAGTCAGACTCTACCCTAATACCTACCTAGCCACCTAGGTACCTGCCTACAGTAGGTACCTGCTCACAATTGAAAACAGAAATTACAGCCGCCATGCAAGAAGACAAAAAATTTTGCCTCGGAAAATAAATGAAGTCGTCTAAAACTCCCAACACCATGTATCCTACTCACTCGGCAGCACCGTACAAGACGGAATATTGTCAAGCTTCGTACTCGGAGCAGAACATCCAAATTTGACCGTTGATCGGTTCTACCTCAAAACCTCCCTTGTTCTTCCCCAGGTCAACCGCCGCCCCCCACTCCCGCCAGTCGACAACGAACCAGTCAGCCAGCTCCAGTTCGGTACCCTGTTCTATTGGAGGCATTTTGCGGCACATTTCCCCGGTTGCTCCGTCCAGGATGACAGAGGCTGGTTAGGTTTTTTGTAGTTTTATTTTATTTTCAAATTTCTTTTTTTGTTTCTTTTTATCCCGGTTGCATATTATACTCTTTTCTTTCAGCTCTCTTCCTTTTTAGCAGCCAACAACAATCCAGAGACTACGTATGATGATTCCGATCCGTGCCCAGTTTCCCCCCTTGCAAGAATAATGTTATTCAGGGGGTCGCCAAGAAACCGCCAACATGCAAAAATTGATGATTTGACATCTCCACATATGTACGCTTTAACGACCTTGGCTCTGCGCATCTCTTGACAAAATCAAGCCGTTCTTGGTGAGCTTAATTGGCCATGGCACACTTGGAAAAGCGGCAATGACCTTCGGCTCCCTTTTTCCCTCCCTCCCTCGTGTACTAATCTGTTTTCGTAGAGTCTAGGCGAACTCGTTTGCAAGTCACCAGAAAGCCTCGTGATTGAGCCTAAGATGACAGTCTCACGGAACGACGGGCTGTTGTTCCTGTTGGTTTCTATGACGAGCTCAACTTGTTGAATCAACTCCGCGGTGGCAAGGATCCTCAAGGCTATCGGTGTAAAAGTAGGTGAGGCAGGTGAGTCCAGTCTATGATGCGAATATCTCAACTTCCCTGGGTGCTTGTAGCACAGTTAAGGTGTTGATTTTGGGTGGGTTGTTGCTCCTGTGCACTGCTCACAACCAGCTAGAGTTGCTTACCTGGGAAACTACTTGACCTTGCAATATCATATTGGCTTCGATCCTCTCACATACCCGGCAACACCGGTAGTACGACCTGTGCTTCTTGACCCAAACCATCATCAGCTTTCTTCTCGGTGTCAAGATCCACGGCCTCGCCACTGAGAGTCAAATCCCCAAAAGACGGTAGAGGCTCTGATTGGGTTGATCACCACCCATGTTTTCCAACCCGCGTAAAATCACAGTAACAGATAATCAGTTTGTTGCCACTGTCTGCATCAGTTACAAGCGACAAATGCGACGCACAATCAAACGAGATCAGGCAGCCTTCAGTGGCACCTTCGGCCAATTTTAAATCGCCTCTCGCCTTGCCTAGTCAGGCCAGCTCAGTCTGGACGCCTGGTTATGGAGTGTAGGTACTATATTTCCATAAACCAACTGGTTTCCTTCAGTGGAACCTAATACATTATTCACCGGGGCTCCCCTTTATCCACACCCTGGTCTTTTTCTCCCACCGATGCCACCTTCTGTTGCACCTGCACGGCCCGCTCAGCTTACTGGTGTGGTTGTGGTCTTGTAATCACCCTGTGCAGCAGCGGAAGGAAGTTAACAATGGCCGTCCACCTTTTCCCGTCAGTTCCCCAATCTGAACAAACAACCCCACACCCTCAACTCCACAACCCCAACTTTGGGTTGGGGATACAGTCATGTCGTGTTGTGCCCCGGAGTCTATCAAAGACATCCGCCCAAAAAAAAAAAAAAAAATCCATTCAGACCCCTGTCCTCTGTCCCTGCTTCTTCCTTGGGAATGTTTCCCACAGAACACGCCCCTCCTTTTCCAGCTATGCTCTCTCGGAGTTATCTTCCAGAAGACCCTTGCCATTCGCGGTGTCTCGTGTATAAGGAGACACGATCCCGGCCAACGATTTCCACAGTCGCCCGTCTGAGTTTCTCTTTCGTCTCGTTCTTCTTCTCCCGTCCTTACGAGGTAGTAAGGTTCCTTCCTTATATCCGTGCTGCTTAGGATCAGACGGTCTCCTGACTATCACTTTTTCAAATCTCTTGAACCAATATACCCACATAGTGATACCCGGCCTTTGACGTCGTCATGGCTCCAAACATCGGCATAAGCACTCGCACCGCCGAGCTCGAGGTAGCTCAGGCTGAGGCACCCAGGTTTGAACATGTCGTCTGGTACAAGGAGCCGCATTTGCGCAAGTTGTACGTTTGCGCAGCTGTTCTTATGGTTGCCTCGGCCACAACTGGTTACGACGGAAGTCTGCTCAACGTCTCGCAGCAGATCGACGAATGGAAGGAATTTTTCGACGTTGCTATCAAGGATGACAACAAACTTGGTATCCTGATCAACATGTTCAACATTGGTTCCATTATCTCCTTTTTCATCACCCCGTATGTCGCCGATACCTATGGCCGAAGGACCGCCATCGCCTCTGGCTGTGCGCTCATGGTAGCCGGAGGTTGCGTGACTGCCTTTGCAAATGGATACGAGATGTACCTGGGTGGTCGTTTCATCCTAGGTTTCGGTAACTCCCTCGCCCAGATGTCCTCGCCCCTGCTTCTTACCGAGATCTGCCACCCGCAGCACCGTGGTCCCGTCACTGCCATCTACAACTGTCTTTGGAACCTGGGAGCTCTCCTGGTCGCCACCATTGGTGCCGGTACTGCTCAAATCAGCAACGACTGGTCATGGCGATCAATCACCTTCCTCCAGATTGCGCCCTCCGTCATCCAGCTTTTGGTTATCTGGTGGATCCCTGAGTCGCCTCGTTATCTGGTCAACAAGGACCGCAACGAGGAGGCCTTGAACGTCCTCGCCAAGTGGCACGCTGGCGGCGACATCAACAACGCCACCGTCCAGTTCGAGTACCGCGAGATCCGAGATGTCATCAACGCCGAGAAGAATGCCGACAAGGCCACGAGCTACATGGACTTTTTCCGCACTAAAGGCAACCGCTGGCGATTGGCAATCATCATTTCGCTTGGTGTCATCTCCCAATACTCTGGCAATGCCATCTTGTCCAACTACGTCGACATTGTTTACGAGGGTGCTGGTATCAAGGACCAGAACACCAAGCTTGCCATCTCTTGCGGAAAGACCGTCTTTGATCTCATTGTCACCATCACTGCTGCGTTGAACGTCGACAGGTTTGGACGTCGCCCACTGTTCCTTGTCTCTGTGTTCGGTATGGTCGGCTCTTTCGCTTGCTGGACCATCACCGGAGCCGTCTACGAGAACTCGGGCGAGACCAACGCCGGCGCTGGCTACGCACAGATTGTCTTCATCTGGATCTTTGGTGCTTTCTACGGCATTGGATTCTCAGGTCTTCTGGTCGCTTACGCTCTTGAGGTCCTTCCCTTCCACCTTCGTGCCAAGGGTATGATGATCATGAACATTACCGTGCAGGCTATACTGGCTCTTGGAAAGTAAGTTTTATCTCTTTTTGTCTTATCTACTGCCATCTTGTCCTACCCCTAAAAAAAGGATTGAGAAATACGATGCTAACAACTGTTTTCTCTATAACAGCCAAACCAACAAGCTCGCCTGGAACAACATGCCCAACCACTGGAACTTCATGTTGTTCTACACCCTCTGGGATACCGTCGAGCTTGTGTTCGTCTGGTTCTTCTACGTCGAGACCCGGGGCCCGACCCTGGAGGAGATCGCCAAGATCTTCGACGGCGACCAAGCGATCCCCCACACCGACCTGCACCAGATCGAGAAGGAGATTCATACGGCAGAGCACGAGGACGAGCTCGTGCGGGCCGAGTCGAGGAAGGCAGCCAACTAAAAGGATGTCGCCTCCTTGGTTATATCAATCCTGTCGACTGCGTTCAGTTCTCTTGCTTCCATGTTCACTGACGTGTTTTTCTACGCGCCGGTACTCCATCATACCATCTTATTTGTTTTTCTTTTGGCTTGCAAACCCTTTCGAAGAAATAAAGAGGGATGGATAACAACCCCAAATTTGATACCAAATCGAGGCTTTGTTCTCTGCTCTCGGCTAAAGTTGACACCTTTTTTTCTTGGAAAGGGATAAAAAGGTGTGGGACGATGTCGACCTTGTTCATAGTCTCACTTTGTCGCTTGAGTCCTGCACTACTCTCATCGGCAAAAGAGACATTTGTACCTGTGTCTCGGCTGAGCTGGCGTGCAGTCTGGGGGCATTCGAGGCGGGCATCATATCAAGCCACGATCGTTATGACAAAACTTGCCTTCTTATTTAATACCAATTTTTCTTTTCATTCTTCTCACGTACATGGCAAATGCTGAGTGTGACCAATTTTGAATCTTGTATTGTCTAACCATGAAACATATCTTCTTGCCAAGCCCCCAAGAAAAAATAATTAAGGGTTCATTAATCACATAAACGACGACACCACCTCAAAGGGTAGACGCAGGGGCTGCCCTTCTGTACTACATAGGACGACAATATCATGCACAGGTATATATACACCCCACTTTGTGAATGCATATCAAAGGTGTTTAGCCGAAACTCGTCACTCCCAGTTGGCTGTCTTGAGAGAACCGACCCCGAGATTTGGTGATTATTCCTTTTGGTTTCGAATCCGAGGTGAGGCCGATGATCCGGTGATACAGAACAGGTAACAGCAGGATTTAAAATGGATAATCACATGGAGGTAAAAGGGCCAGCAATTGCAGGACTTTTTGCTCTGGGTCAACTTTGTTGGTTTGCTCTATCGGCAAACTGTTTGGGCCTGGACATGTCAGTTTAGATCAGAAACTCTGGCGCGGCATCTGGCTGGACTTTGAAACAATAAAAATGTTGTTGAGATTATGCAAGAAACCAAGTTCAATTGCAGTCTTAGTTCTGGTGATAATGCCACCGCCATATACCTGTTTTGACGAACAGCTCTTCACCAACAAAGTTTAACATTTATTCAAGGTCGAGTAAATTATTCCCATATACAAAAAAAAAAAAAAATGTACACGCGTTTCTCTACAACCAACCAACCCGCCACCCGATTCAAAACATCACCTCTCCTTCCTATCCCTCCAAGCATCCTTGACCATATCCGCACACCGCTCCCCGACCATCAGCACAGGCGCCATGGTATGACAAGCGGGGATCTTGGGGAAGACGCTCGCGTCGGCGACGCGAAGGTTGGAAAAGCCATGAACGCGGAGCTGCTGATCGACCACGCCCCTGCGCGGGTCGTTGTCCATGCGGCAGGTCGAGGTGAGGTGGGCGCCCGACGAGCCGACGAGGCGGGCGAACTCGTCGACCTCGGCGTCCGTCACGGAGCGCCAGCCGTCGCGGGCGTCGCGCAGCTCGACGTGGCCGTGCTCGCGGTCGCAGTCGCGCACAAACTGCGGCACCGGCTCGCGGAACACGGCGTTGAACACGAGCCGCTTGCTGCCGTCCGTCGATAGCGTGTGGCCCGGCGAGGGCTGGATCAGCTCCGTGTTGACGCCCGGGGCGATGACGAGCGCGCAGGGGAGTGGGTAGCCGCTGGTCGCGAGCCCGTGCAGGACGCGCATGGAGAAGCGGATCGCGGTCCGGGCCGTGCTAACGTCGCGCGGGTCGTCGAGGAACGGGTAGGTTATGTTGGGGTGCGCGTCCGGGTCGGCCGAGGTGAGCTCGAGCGAGCCCTGGGAGTGGGGTTGGAGGAGCGCCGTGTGCATCGCCAGCATGGGTGGGTAGCCTGGCATGGGGTTCTCGAGGCAGTTGATGGCGTTGACCATGAGCTCGAGGTCCGGGGTGTTGGCGGGGTCCATGGCGTCCATGTTCTCCGGGCTGGTCTTGACCGTCATGGTCTCCCTGTCGACGGTGGTGGTGCGGAGGAACGCGGCGTAGTTGGTGCTGGAGGTTGCGAATATTCCGCGGTTGAAGACAAAGTACATCAAGATGCCCCACAGGGCCCAGAACCAGTGTTCGGCCTGGCGAAGGGACTCGGTCATGGCGACCTTGGCCTGCACAGGGAAGCAGATGTGGTCCGCTAGGTTCTGGCCGACGGCGGGGAGATCCTTGGCCACGGGAATGCCGACCTTTTCTAGATGGGACTTTGGTCCGATGCCGCTGAGCAGCAGGAGCTGGGGTGTCTTGAGGGTTCCATTGCAGACGATGACTTCGCGGCGGGCTTTGACGTAGAATTCCGTCTTTGCCGTTGTCGTCTTCTGCTGCTGCTGGTCTTGAGAGCTGCTAGGTTTTGTCTTGTTGGCTGGGCGGAAGTAAACACCCTTGACCTGTCCTGCTTCCGCGTCGAGGTCGAGCTTGGAAGCACTCACGCCGGTGCAGATGGTCAGGTTCTCCTGCCGCTCCAGTGCGATGGATTTGTTCAGGTAGCCCCGGAAGGCGGTGGCTCGTCTACTCTTGGGGTCGATGGCCACCTCGAGGTGTTTATAGCACTGTGCCGGTGCCTTGGGTGAGTTTGGGTCATGTGTTGTGGGAAGGCCCAGGCCGTTGAAGACTTTTTCGAGGCTGTAGACGGGTTTAATTAGTTAGGTAGCCAGCCAAAAGTTGTGTATTTTCTCCAGGCTCTTGTCATCAACTAACAAGGACCAACTCACTAGGGATAGAAGCGGAAACTATGCTCCATCTGACGCAGAGGGATGGGGCCAGTATGACCTCTTGACGGATCATCAGGACGGTCAATGACAGTCTCCATTTTGTTAAAGTACGGTTCGACCTTGTCCCAATTCCAATCAGACAGTCCCATACCGTCGGCCCATTCCACATAAGCCCCCGGGGAGCCTCTGGTGTGCAGCATGGCGTTGACGCGGGACGAGCCGCCGATGCCCTCGGCGGCCCACAACCTGAGGCGCTTGCCGTAGGCGATATCCAGCGGGGCGGCAAAGGTGTCGCGTACGGACTGCATAAAGTCCATAAACATGTTTTGCGACACGAGCGGGATCCGAGTCAGGATCCAGTCGCTGGCCTGGCCTTTCTCCAGCACCAGGACGCTGGCTCGGTGGCCCGTCACGGGATCCGGCTCGCTCAGCCGCGACGCGAGCACGCAGCCGGCTGTTCCGGCGCCGACGATGACATAATCATACGTTTGGCCGTGAACCTCGGCGCCTGTGCGTTGCGGGTAGGGAGTTCCAAAGGGCCATGGCATGGCTGCTAGCACCTAGATGGGGAATGGTTGGTGCTTTGATGGCTTGAATATTGGACGAAGTCCAAGAATATATGAGGAGGGTGGGTAGGTAGGTAAGGTATGTATGCTAGCTATATAAGGTTGGGTGCGTGCTTCATGTAGGGCACCTTGCACCCACCAGACAGACTGTGGGTGTTTGCTACCACGTAAATGCCTAGGTAGCTAAGGTAAGAAGGTACCTAATAACATCCATGACGGCCGCGCTGTTCTAAGTTCAGCACCGTGCGGGGTCAGGTTGCCTGGCAGTGGGGCAATGTCACTCACTGCCTTGACGGGTACCTGAACTGATCTTACGTGGAAATCCTTGCGGATCATTTTGAATACCATAGCTGAGGTGAGATTGATAAAAAAAAGCTCAGTAATCCGTGTTGTAACATTTTTTTTATTTCACCTCGTGTGAGAACCAGTAAAGGCATTGGAATTGTGACTTAGTATCATGCAGGGGAGAAAAAAGTTACTAGAGCTTCCTAAAACTGACACGCTTGCCACGTTACCAGCAGCAGCCTAACGTCAGGTGAAATAGCATAGTTTTGATCCATGTCCGTTTGGGTCTAGCATGTAATTAGCATACTAAAACTATATTATTATACTCTACATACAGTAAGCCCTCAATCCTTGTCCAGGATTCCACAGTCTTGGACTCATTTATACCCGTCGAGACCCAAATTATTATGAAAAGTGACAATCGTACCGGCGATATATCAAGATAAATAACTGCTTCTTTCTTTCAATATTGATACTGTCACGTGGATACTACGTCCTGCGTAATACCATACCAAAACATATTATGGTAAAGACTGTAGGTCATTTCTTAGGTATGTACTTGCCTAGGTGGGTAAGTGAGTTTGGTGGGTTCAAAAGGAACAGGAGGGTTTACTATGGTAACTTACAAAACACCGCTTAACTTTCAAAGAGTGGAGGCCATTTATTTGTATGCGTGCTTACCGCCCCCCGCGGCATCTTTTCGGGAATCTCGTCCAAGCCAATGATTCTCAGATCCACGTATTAGCTTACCATACCAAGCCTACCAATTTCCCACTGCCTTGCTCATAACTTGATTGCTATCTACCCATCACATGCTGCCGATGAATACGATGCGCTAAAGGACTATATCGTTAGAAATATGGAGTATGTGCGGCCCAGTCGCAGAGCTTGAATGGAGGTGCCAAAGTCCACGTATAATCTCGCTGTCCAGTTGTATCCGTATGTCTTACGATTGCATTAGGCCCCGAATACAAGCAGATGATCCACTTCCAACAAATAGGCTTCTCCAGGAAGGCGCCGGAGACACTTGGCTCTGACTGTTTTAACTGATGATTTAAGTTTAGTCTCACGTTCTGTAAAGGCAACAAATGCACGTCGACTTCCGGCCCGTTGAAGACACGCGTCTTTCATCGGGAACATTCTGCCCAAATCGAGCCATTTTTCCTATTTCACATCGCTGTTACATTTTCACATACGAAAGTGGTATTTACTTACAATGTCACCATGTGATCCTGTACGCAGTATCCTTGTTTCTACATGTTCTGGTTGCAGGTCTCATTTAATTCTGCTCGTATATGTGGTAACAAAATCCATACCCAACGGTAGCTTTTCTTTTCTGCCGAAAAGATCAGCAGGCAAATTCGACATATCAATAAACTCGAAGAAGAACTCCTCGGAAAACCAAGAATAGCGCTTTGTATAAGCAATATGTGATTCGTCGCTCGAAAAAGGGCGCCAATAACAAATCATCCCATAACTCAGGGTCAATAAAGCGATGGAATTTTGTAATTACAAGGCCATAAATGGGAGTGACCTTCTACAGGAAAACACAAGTAATAACATCAAGGCATCGGTTGCCAACTGGAAAGAAAACGTGGACTCAATTCTCATAAGTCGACATGGAAAGGGCGCCACTCATCGCACTAGCCTCAACAATCTTGCTGGCATTCTGTGTCATACTTCGCCTGCAGCGCAAGTGGATGCTGTCAAAACTCCCGATACGGCGCCATCTCTCCCGGGAGAAGCTGTACCTACCTGTCCAGCTTCGAGACCATATACTTGCAGGGGTACCAAAAGGTTCCGCAACACAGTCCATCTCATGAGCACGGCCGACGGTGAAAAGGTCATACTGCCGCTCAGGTACCTGTGATAGCTCCAACAGCTAAACGATGACGAATTCGACAGACATCTGCTCCTAAAGTGGGGGCTCAAGACTGAAAACACTGGCTTCGACACAAAGGGCGAACCGGGGTTCCTTCCGCAGATCATCAAGTCCGAACTCAAACCCAACTTAACCCGCATCAAACCAGCTCTCTGTCAGGAGGTGGAAAGGACCCTCAACGAGCAACTCCCGCAACGGAGGACTGGGTCTTGCACAAGGTCGAGGCCACGCTTCTGCCCATCTTCACCCACCGTCTCGGGCCGCATCTTTGTCGGGCCGGAGCTGAGCCGCACGCCCCCGAGTACATCGACCCCGTGCGCCACGTTACCAACAGCCTGATGCGGGCGGTCCGAAGGCTCAAGCTGTGGCCGCGGTGGATACGTTCCCATGGGCTAGTAGTTGACGCCCGAGCTGAAGCTGGTGAAGATATACCGCGACAACGCAGATAAGATCATGATGCCGGTCATCAAGCGGAGATGGGAGATGTCCGACGAAATGCTGCAGTGGATGCTGGTGAAGGCCGAGAGAGGAAACATTAGCGATGGTGTCGTGTGCGAGCTGCAGCTCACGCTCATCATGTCCTCTATCCATAGTAATGCCAGGGGATTTACTGATATGTGAGTTGATATCTTTTGTCTAGGGCGGCGTCGACCTTGGCCAGCGATGCGTTATGACTGACGGCTTGTCCCAAATATCATTCATTTCTCCCCTTCCTGGCATGTTATTCTATATCTATTGGCATCTAGGTCTTCCATGCAGAGAGCGTCCCTCAAAGTCTATGCAAGTGGCATATTCCACCGAGATTACTTTTCAACGCCCCAAATATAAATAAGAAACTCACCTCCACCAATTATAATAATACAATTGCCCCAAGCTCAAAACTCTCGCGACTCGCCTATACTACAGACGTCAAAGACCCCCTCCTCAGCAATCCCCGACCTCTTGAGAGCCTCCCTAAGCAGCCTCGGCGGCTCTTCGACGTCCTCGCTGGTCAGCTGCCAGGTGCCCCAGTGCTTTCCCAGGGCCCTTGTGCATTTGGTGTCCTTGAAGATCTCGACGGCGTCGAATGGGTCCGCGTGGACCTGCGACCACAGCCAGCGCGGCTTGTAGGCGCCGACGGGGATGAGGCCGAGGTCGAAGGGCCCGCGGAGCGCGCCGATCTTGGCAAAGTCCGGGTTGCGAGGCAGGGAGGCGTGCTGCGGTCCGTAGTAGTCTTGGTCGTCGCCCGGCTGCAGCTCCGGCACCTTGCGGTAGCCCGTGTCACCGGCGAACCATACGGATCTGCCGCCTGACGAGACGGCCCACGACGCCCACAGGGTCGTGTCCTTGTCCAGAGGACCGCGGCCAGAGGCGTGCTGCGACGGGAGGCAGGATATGGTCGCCGTGGCGGCGTCTAGAGAGGAGGAGGGGCCGTCGTCGGCAGGCTTGAGTCGCAGCTCGGCATCCTCCCACCAGTCCATCTCGGTCACGTTGGCGATGCCGCTGCTCCTGAACCAGCGGGCCAGGCCCAGGCCGACAAAGAAGTGGGCCTGCGGGTGCCGCGCGGCGATCTGCTTGACGGTTGGGTGGGAGAGGTGGTCATAGTGAGAGTGGGATATTACGACGGCGTCGATGATGGGTATCTCGGCCACCTGGCAAGGAGCAGGGGTGAAGCGGCGGTACGCCGAGTTGAGGAACTCTGGCAGCGGCGAGCAGTGCGTCTCAAAGACCGGGTCGAAGAGAACGCGGATGCCTGAGGGGAATTCGATGTAGTAGCAGGCGTGGCCTAGCCAGGTTGCACGTAGGCGGTCCGAGGCAGTTCGCGAGGGGAGAAAGGTCGGCTCGATGACGCGGATCTTGTGGTTGGCTGTTGAGGGCATGTCCATTTCGCCATTCCTGCGTGCTCTGTTTGGGAAGGTGAGTGGTTAGCTGGCTGTGCCCTTGAGAAGGAAAAAAAGAAAGAAAAGTACAGTTTATGTTTGGAAAGTTAAAAAGTAGGAGCTTACTTTCCCATCCGCCTAAAGACGTCAACAACGCTATGTTCTTCGCCGGCAGAAGGATGTGGATTTCTGAACTTGGTGCGATTTCCACGCTTATCCTTTACGTGGTGTGATTGATAAGCTACATCGTCAGGGACGGCAGCTGAGTTGGTTTTGGTAACGCTTGCAGTGTATGCAGTAGACATCATGCTTGATGTTTGTATGTTCCTTTGGAGCAGCAAAAGCTTCAACTCGGAATGATGACGGATGTTGCGAACGATTGGTCTCGAAAGTCGAGAAGCTAAGCAGGTCGCCATCCTCCCAGGCTCGGGCTCCTAGGAAAATTTATAAATGCGGCCGGGTGGTGTGGTGACATGGCGCGGGTGCAGGCGCAGCATACGTAAACGGTGTTGTCGAGTGACTAGATTCAGCTCCATCATGTATGTATGTAGGTTGACTGTGACGGCGGACAGAAGATGAAGCGGAGCAATTGACGGAGCTAAGATTAATATGGATAGTTCCAGCCCTGCCAAACGACTGCTGAACCTGGACAAGGTGCCGGGGGAGTTCATAGATGAACCCGGGTCAAAATTAAACTGAACCCCCTTCAGAAATTTTTTGACCCACTTTTTCTCTAAAGGGGGTTCAGCTTTCCAAACCCCATATAAATTTGATTGGCCAATTAAATTTAAATGCGGGTTTATCCAACGTATACCCCGCCCATACGGCGCCTGCGCGGCGTATGCGATATATCGAATTTTTTTCGTTTTAAATCCCTTTTTTTTGATTTTTTTTACAATAATAATAATAATTTGTATATATATCGTCTAAACCGCCCAATTCCAGTTTATTTAAAGCTTTTTTTCGCAAATAAAATAATTGTATTATTTTTATTATACGCGCGTTTAATATTTTCGTTATTTTGCGATTCCAATTGCACCGCGTATACCCCAATAAACCCATTTACCATTTGTTTTTTAATAATTAGCCTGCAAACCTTTTTTTAAACCGCAATTTATTCCCCCGTTATTTTTCCGTCATTTTCCCGTTATTTATATATTAATACCTTTTATTTCGGTTATTTAAACCTATTATTTATACGTTATATATATTAATTATATATTATTTAATGCGGTTATATTTTAATTCGCGATTAAAAAAATACCCAAATGGGTTAAAAACAATTTTGTAAATTAGGTAGGTATAAATCCTGTTTATATATTATATATATTAACCATATATTGTAAAATATTTATAATTTTAACCGAATTAATATATTTGTTTTCGTAATTAAAGCAAAATAATATATTGGTAAATATATTTATATTTTATATATATAATATATATATAATATATTAATAATAATTTTTTAAATATTTTCGACTGGGAAAATCGGGAAAAAATTGAAAATAAACTTTTGCAAACCCTTTACAAATACGTAATATATACTAATTATTTACAAAAATGCTCGCCGCCAAAAAAAAAAATAAGGAAAAATTTATTTTAACCGACGACGAATTAAAAAATAATTTAATTAATAATTTATATTATATATATATATAATATTAATATATTTTTAAAACTTCCCCACTTTTATAT
Source organism: Pyricularia grisea (assembly GCF_004355905.1). Taxonomy (NCBI): domain Eukaryota; kingdom Fungi; phylum Ascomycota; class Sordariomycetes; order Magnaporthales; family Pyriculariaceae; genus Pyricularia; species Pyricularia grisea. The sequence continues at coordinate 7,617,738 of NW_022156716.1, read as the reverse complement.
TAAATTGGCCAAATGTAATATTGGAATGTAAATATATTTATGGTATATATAACGTATATATAATATATCTATTAACAAATTTGGTTACAGGTATATAATAAATATTTTTTATAACCGTATTTGTAATTAGGTTTACCCGACCAATGGCGAAATAAATATATATATTTTATATTTGTAATATATATATATTTGATTAATTTCCTTTAATAATTTGCCCGCCATATAAAAACCGCCCATTCCGGTATTAGTAAATATCTTTTATTTTATATCCAACGTATATATATTGCATTAACGAAAACCTAATTAATAATAGTTATCGTTTTAATGCGATTACAAAGGATAAAATTTTGGGTAATTTATAAATAGGCGTTAATATATTTGTATCGCATTTATTTACCATATATGCAATATTATTTTTATATATATTACCATTGGTTATTACGAAATTGTTAAAACCAAATTTTAATTAAATAATATTAAATAAATTTTACCTATATTACGTATATATATTGTACCTGCTAATTAAAAATAGCACCTTTATCTCGCCTGGCTGGGTTTTTACCATAATAAAAAACGTTATTAATCGTTTTAAAATAAATACGATTTTTATACGTTATATATATAAACCATTAATAATTAATTTTAGGGTGGCGGTATTAAATTTTCGGCTTTTATTAACCTGGTTAAAATAAATACGTATTACTAATATAATATATATATATATTATTAACCTGGAATTTCCAATTTCGCCACGTTTAAAATTTTAATAAAAATTTTAACAATATATCGTTTATAAATATATTGCCCATATAGCGTATATATATAATATTTATATTATTTATTATATTAAACGTCGCCCGTTTCCAAAAATGCCAAAAACCTGCAAATCGCAAATACGGTAAATTTATTCCGTTTATACATTATATATACCCTATTAACCCTTTTTATAATTACGCAAAATATTTAAAAACGTTCGCGGTCGAATCCTTAAAGTTTGTAATTACCATATATTTGCCTTATATATATTATTTGTTAATTATTCCTAAATTTCCGCCGTAATTAGTGGTATTAACCTTAAATTTAACGATAATAAATATTATTTGCAATTCCTTTATATATATTTAATATTAACGTTATATAAATATTCCTATAATTATCCGTACCAAAAACGCGGCCGATAATCCCATTATAAATTTAAGGTTTGTATATACGGCGTATATATATTATTAACTATATAAACGCCCAAAAAATCCAATTTAACCAAATTGTCCAAAATTAAAAAACGTAAATAAAATAAATAATTTACACATATAATGTATATATAATTATTAATACAAAATAACAGCCCAACGCCGCAAATTAACCACCCCCAAATTTAAAAAATCCAGTAAATAGCCATTTATATTTACGCCGCATATATATTATTAATATTTTACAAATAAAAGCAACGATATTTATATACCCGATAATAATAAAAACGAAAAAAAAATAAACGCGCCCACCGCGCGGCCTTTGGTAAATAATATATACCCTATATATACCTTATATATATTTTATATAAATATTATTAATTTTTAAACAAAAGCCAAATAAACGGCATTTAAAATCCCGGACCCCCTATTTTAATACGTCATATATATATATAATATATACAGGAAAAATATAGTTATTTGCAAATTCGTTAAATTAATTTACCGGTATTATATACATTATATATACAGTTGCGAGGATAAATATTTGTACCGGATTAATTGGGATTTTTACGCTGGCATATACCTTACATATATAAAACCCTAATAATTAAACTAATTTATTTCGTCGCTAATTTTAATAAAATGGTTTATATATAAACGTTATATATGTAAAATAACCAATTATTTACCTAATAAATATATACCGCCCATATATAATATATATACACCCATATTACAAACCAAAAACGTTTGGCCTTTACCGGTTATTTTATTAAATATTAATATAAAAAAAAATCGTTATTTTTTTAAAACCCATATAAATTTAATTGGTTAATCCGATTTAAAAGTGGAAAAATGCAAATAAATTATAGGCGGGGCAAACGTCCCGTTTACGTAACGCCCGCGCCACGCCCGCACCACGCTTATATAAATTTATTAACTTTTATTTTTCGTTCGAAATTAAAATTTCAAACTTTTACAATATTATTAACAATAACGTAAATATATCGCCTAAATTAACCGGTTTTTCGTTATTTACAGCGTTATTTATTTATTTTTATAATTGCGAATTATTTTTTATACCCGCGCGTAATATATAATATATAAACGTATATTATATTACGCGTACGCGTTTAAAATTGCCCCAATTTCCTTTTAATTTATCCGTTTAACAATTACCTAAACGGGTATTCCCAAAAATTATTTACCCATTAATTATTATTCCGATATTAATAATTATATATAAAATAATTATTTTATATATATTAATTACATATTTTTCTAATATTAGCCCGTTATACCGAAATTTAAATGGAAATCGAAACCATTTGGCGTTTGGATCCGCGATAATTTCGTACGTTATATATATTAACCATATATTTTGCATATGCTAATATTTATATAAACGGAATTTAATTTGGCCAATTGTAACGAAATTGTATTTACGTTTATATATGGTTGGTACGTCGGTAAAAACAACTTTTATACATTCCTTATATATTGTATATACAACGCAATTAATATATTACAAATCCCGTTTTTAACAAAAACAAAAATAAAATTAAAAATAAATTATTAAATTATATATATATTTTATATATACGTGGTATATATTAACTATAAACAAAAATTATAAAAACCAAAACGAAAACCAAACAAATTTTCGAATTAAACGCCGAAAATATTAAATATATATTTATCCGTCGTATATATAACGCATATACAATATTAACCAAATTAAAACCAGCTTTTTTTTACCCGTTTATCGAATTCGCCGATTATAACGCCATAATATAAATTTCCCTACATACGCCGCGTATATATAATAAATATATTAACGATTTGCAAATGTATAATAAATACGGATAGCGTTAGTTTTTTATACGGCCGAATTTTTAAAACCAACGACGAAATAAATGTTTATTTTATACAAATGTATTATATATATTAACGCCTATATTATATAATTGGTTTATTATTTTAAAATTGTTTATCCTAACGTTTGTAAATCTCCACTACCATATACGTTGTATATACGTAAAATTAATATTTTTAAATTGTTAAAAGAATTAAATTTAACTATTTCAATTGTAATATTATAACGGATAATATATACGTATTATATATATCGTTTTTGCCCTATATATGCTAATTATATATTTTAGGGCTATTTTCGCGTTCGTCGTTTTGGGCAAATTCGACGAATATTATTGGGCCTTTTAAAAAATTTTGTAAATAATTTATCTGCTATATATATATAATATATATATTAACAAAAGTAATAAGGCCAATTCTACCGGTTGGATTTTCGCTATAACCAAATCGGCCATTAATCGTCTTTATTAAATAATTATATTAAATTTACTGTATATATATATTTTAAATAATATTATTTAATATATTTTAAAAACATGCCGGTATTATTAATAATATTGGCGCTACGCGTATAATTAAGGTAAAATTTATCCGTCGTTTAACCTTTATATATATTTATTATTTATATTTCCATATAAATTTACCGGAAAATTTACCAAACGTTGAATATTGTTCGGGTAAATGTTTTATTAATATAATATATATACACCTATTAATTTTTATTTAACAAAAAATTGTTAATAAACGTAAAGTTAAAAAGGCCGAAAAGGCCGGCGATAATATAAATTAATTCCCATATACGGTATATATACAATGTATTTGCAATATTAACGTAAATAATAATCGTTTAAACGCCACCTCGTTAAAAATATTAAAGCCAAAAAACGTAAACCTGCCCATAAGGTATATATTTTTAATATATATACCGCGTATATATATTTTATGTTAATATTATTAAACCATTTTTTTCGCCGATAAAGATTTCCAAATTAAAAATGGTAAATTTTATTTCCAATTCCAATATATATATAAATTATTAATTATATATAAACGTTAGTAAAATAAACCGTTTTTCCGACGATACCAAAACTTCGGCCGATAATTCCATAATAAATTTATATTTGGTATATGCCCCGTATATATATACTTATTGCTAATAATATAAATATTTATTTCGACCAAATCCGCCAAAATTTACCAAAATAAATAAATACCCATTATTTATATTATATATATATATTTACTTACTATAATTATAGCCAAACGTCGCAAATCGACCCAAATTAAAACCAGTAAATAATATTTATATTTGCGTCGTATATATATCGCTAACACCAATTAAACCCGCCTAATAAAAACGAAAAAAACGCACCTTTTTAAAATTATGGCTTATACGTAATATATACGCGGCATATACGCTATATATTTGCTAGATATGGGTTAATGGAAATTTAATTAAAGTTAATTAATATACGCTCCGCGTTTGTTTTACATATACGGAATATATACAACTTTTAATAATTAAGTTACTTTTTTAAATTAATAAACCATTCCAATATAAATATTAAATATGCAATTTAACCAATAAACCAAATCCCGTTAATATAAATTATTTGCGTTGTAAATACGTTGTTATTATATATTTGTTTCCCGATTTCCAAATTTAAATTATAATATTGGCTTTTTTTTAATATTTGTACAAATATTTAATCCTATAAAATAAATATATATGCAATTTACATACCGTAATTTTGGCTATTAATTTTTTAATTTTTTTTCCCCGTCCCGCATTTGGATCGTTTATGGGTTATTGGTACGGAAAACGAATAGGAAATTGGGGGTTTATTTCCCTTTTATTATTTATATATATTAATTTTAAATGCGAAAAGTTTTCCTAATATACCGCAATATTTAAATACAATTTTATATTTTCCATTATATTATTATTTTGTAGTATATATACGTTTAAAATTTCGATAACCGAAATTTTTACGGGTTTTTTACGCGCCGTAAACCTTAGTTCGTTATTTTTTTCGTTAAAATTTTAATGTTTTATATTTATATTATCCATAATTTCGATAATAAAGGTTTTCGCAGGTTTTTTACGCGTAATAGGCGGTAATTTATTATTTTTATTATCCTTTTTTTCCTAATACCTTATATTAATAATATTAAAAATTTTAATTGTAAATACCCTTATAAATTTTTGACGCGCGGTAAATTATAATTCGTCTTATTTTATATTTTTTTTTAATGGTTTGTATTTATATTATATATGGATTTGGCCAGAATAACGTTTGCAAAATTTTTACGCGTTGTAAACCGTATTTCCCGTTTATTTTTATTTTTTAAATTTATAATAATATTAAAATTAATACCAAATTTTTTGGGTAAATATTTATATTATTTCCCTTTTTTATATATTATATATTTAACGCATTTCCGATAAAAACCAGTAAAAATCGTTTTTTTTCGAAATAATATTTCCTTTTCGTTATATTTATCCGTTATATATATATTACGTCTACGGCCGGGGCCAACGGCGTTAAATTTTATTCGAACGGCCGGCATATTATCGTTTTTATTTTTATATATTATTTGTATATTACGTTTGCGGCGGGGGCCGGTAAAAATAAATTTTTTCCGTCGCGTTTCGTTTTCGTTTTCGCTATTTTTTTACGTTATATATATATTATTTATACGGGTATAATTAACGGTATTGGGTTTTATTCGAACGGCCGGTATATTAGTTTCCTTTTTTTTATACGTTATTTATATATTACGTTTACGGTTAAAATTAGCGGCGTTAGGTTTTATTCGAACGGCCGGTATATTATCGTTTTTTTTTTTATACGTTGTTTATACGTTACGTTTACGGCCGGTACCAACGGCGTTGGATTTTATTCGAACGGCCGGTATATTATCGTTTTTTTTATTATATATTATTTATATATTACGTTTACGGCCGGTATTAGCGGCGTTAAACTTTATTCGAACGGCCGGTATATTATCGTTTTCCTTTTTATATATTGCTTATATATTACGTTTACGGCCGGTATTAGCGGCGTTGGGCTTTTTTCGAATGGCCGGCATATTATCGTTATTTTTTTTATACGTTATTTATATATTACGTTTGCGGCCGGTACTAGCGGCGTTGGGTTTTTTTCGAATGGCCGGTATATTATCGTTCTTCTTTTTTTAATATATTGCTTATGCGTTACGTTTACGGCCGGGACCAGCGGGTGGTATTTTTAATTAATAATACTATAATTGGTTAAAAATATTTCCGGATATATATTATATATAGGCGATACGTATGCCTAATATATACAGGTTATATAATATATTCGTTACATTTATATATAATTTGCGATAAAATTACGAACCGTATTTTTTTCGAAATATTTCATTATTTGCAGCAATTCGTTTAACAATTTTAGTAATAATATTTAAAAGGTAAAAATACCTGTTAAAATTAATATTAAATAAAATTTAATAAATATATTAAAAAATATTTACGTAAATTTTTTAACAAATTTGCTAATACGCCAATATTAATGTAAAACAAATTTTATAAAAATATTATATATACGTTATATTAGCAAATAAAAACTATTATAATAAAATATATAATTTATTTAAATCCCAATTTTTTTTCCGTCAAATTTGGATTTTTTAAAATGTTTTGGGCCCCTATATTGGGTTAATATATGCAAAAAATGTGTAAAATATATATAAAATATATATTACGGATTTACAAAAAGGGAGGTTTATTTACAAAACCCTGGATATTTAAAACGGGTATACCGGCGAAAATCCGTTAATTATACGTAAAAAATACCATATATTTTTCCATCTTTGCCGTTAATAAAGGTTATATATTTGCTATATATAAATATTAAATACGCAAAATATATGGAAAAATGGCTTATATTTTAGGTATTATATTAAATAATTGCAATGGTATATTGGAAAACGTTCAAAAATATATTAACAAATATATATAAATCAATACCAAACATTTGTTAATTATATACGATATATATAGGGGAAATTTTACTTTCGTTTAATTTTCCATTACCCCGATTTGGATTCTTTTTTTTTATAATATATTAATCGTTATTATTATACAAATGCTGGGCGTTTATATTATACATGTTAAAATACTATAATATTTATTTAAAAAAATCCAATCGAAATTGGGGTTTGCAATACCGCTAACGTAATAACCATATTTTAATATAAATTTAGCGTTTTAAACGTCCGTCGAAATAAGATTATTAACGTCCTAAATTATATTATTAAATTAATTAAAAATACGAATAAATATTACCGTAAATTTTATTAATATACCAATTTATATACCGTTAGGGCCCATTTTCCTTTATTTATAATAATATCGTACAATATAATTACGTAAACCGCGGTCGTAATATAAAATAAAAAAAAAACAAAGGAAAAAAAAAAAAAAAAATATTAAAAAAGGAAATATGGAATAACGATAAAAAATAAAATAAAAAATGTCTAATTTAATATATGCGCCGTAAATGGCCTGTATTTTTTCTGTATATATATTAATTTTAAAGGTATGCCGTTTCGATTATTTTAAATAAATTTTAAAATCCAAAATCCCATTTTTTCCAATCCAAAACGGATTAGGTAAAATTATATTATAAATTTTTTTATACGCCAAAACTCGTATTCGATTAATAAAACGTATAAACGAATTTTAATTAAAATATAACCGGCGTTAATACGTATTAAAAAAATTTATCCGACGGATTCCCGAATTTTAAAAATCGTACCAAAAAAATTTTAATAACGGAACGATTAACAAAATATTGCAAATAGGTTATAATATCGATATATATATATACCGTATATATATAATTTTTATAAAAATATTAAAAAATATTTGTATATTAATTAATTATTTAATTGTTTATTTAATATTTAAATCTGCATTTTTAATTGGTTTAATTCTATTAAACGCTGTTTTTTTTATCGTACCAATTCCAATTCTTTTATTTTTTTTTTTGTAAACGTATTAACGATAAAAATGGTTTAATTTAACGGCGTATACGTATTATATATTTAAATATAATTATATTATTTTTAAAAAATATTATTTCCATAATTACCCGGAAACGTTTGCGTCGTATTAAAAAATTTATTATAATCGAATCGTTTATATTTTATAATTGCAGCCCAAATATTATCGCCGGCGTTTAGTTTACCGGATTACCATTTTGGTTTATTTAATTAATTTCGTTACGCGTATCCTATAATTATAACGCAAATATTATCGCCGGCGTTTAGTTTACCGGATTACTATTTATATTAACCTGGTTAATTTCGTTACGCGTACCCTATATTTGTACCGCAAATGTTATTAATAATCGCTGGTTTGTTTAAATACCTTTTTGGGCGGTAATACGTATTAAATACGTTAAATTAATTATAACCCCAAATTAAAATAAAGGTTGGTCGTTCGTAAAATTTTACCCGGGTTTATTATACAAATATAACGTATTTTTATACGTAATTTAATCCCGAAAAATTGCATTTGCATTTTTTCCCCGTACAAATTTCCGAACCTTAAAATTTTTACGTTAAAAATTTCGAATAAATTGTTAAATATTAAATTTATTATTCCAAACCGTAAATATACTATATATTCGCGTTATATTATTTTCTTTTTTTTATACAAAATATTTGCATTCCAACTTAAAAATAAAATTAATATATAATTTTAAATTATAATTAATATAAATAATTACCTTTTAATTACAGTTAATAAAGGTAAACGACGTCCAATAGACGAATTATTTTTTATATATCCAATTTTTGCAATATTCGTATATTTTGGTACTGTTTTGCGTCAAAATTAGTTTATATTAAAATACCGTACAAAAATTACTATTTTTAATTACGGAAGTTTTTTTTGGTTAAACCAAATTTTGGTTTTTGGATATATTTCGGTTATATTATATATTTGCTGCGTATATTTATTTTTTGTTTCCAACGAAAATAATTGCAGCAATTGTATACGTGTTTTACACCGCGGAAATTACGTTTTAAAATTGCGAATTATATATATTATATATAATATATATATATATTGCAAATGCTTTTCAAATATTCTGCTGGAATTTAAATGGTTTAAATATAAACCAAAACCTAAAATATATATTAGTATTTTATTTATAAATATTATATATGTAAAATTTACCCAATATTTGTGTTTAATTTACGTTTGCAATTACCGTTAACCAATTTCCAAATTTACGGTTCGTTATATGGCCCCAATTAGCAATTTCCCCAATAATATTTTTATAAATTTAAAAACAATTAAAAAAAAATAATTTCCAATTTTTTTGGGTTTGCGGGTTTGCAAATATATATAAATATATTTATTTACGGCCGTAAAAATAACCTGAAAATAAAATTAATTAATCTATATATTACGTTTATACAAAAAATTTATATTGCAAATACGTACGATTTATTGGATTTTCCCAATTTTCCAAAAAAAAAAAATTAATAAATCCAACAACCATTTTAAAAAATAAATCCATTTCCAAATAATATTATTTAAATAAATACCTAAATATTGCATATATAATACAAATAATTGCAAATTTTCCATATATTAATTCGATTATATTTTATACAAATCGACGTGTAGGAATTTGTCGTCGTTAATTAAAAAATTCCGTATAAACACCTATATAATGTAATATTAGTTATATATTTACGTTATATATGCGTTATATATAGTAAATATACCCACGTATTCCGTTCCGTCCGAATATTCGATAAATTGCAAAGTTCGAATTATATTTGCAATACGGTTAAAACAGTTTAAATGTCCTTTTAATCCGCGGTATAAAGGTTTATATTACCATTTTTTTTCAAATTTTAAAAAGCGGTACTAATAGCAAAATTACCTGTAAAAATATTAATATATATTGCGTATATATTAAATATTTATTTTATATATAATTTATATACGTAGTTTTAGGGATAAAACCTTTTATTTGCGTAAAACCGCAAATATATTTTGTTTAATTTACATTGGTATTTGTTAACAGGAGCCGATTTTATCAGGCTACCCTGTACCCAAAATAAATAAATAAACAAAATAAATAAATAAAACGCATGCACGCACAAAGCTTTAAATATTACGTCTTTTTTTACAATAAAGAAAATAAGACAAATAAGTAATATAGCTTAGTGGTATAATTCATATAATAAATATAACAATAATATAAAGTGCATGAGTTCGATTCCCCGTATTGTCGCATTTTCTTATAAGTGCAATAAGTGCAATAAGTGATCCAGGTGAACGGTTCCAGCCAGCCCTGCGTGGCCAGAACCGGTCACGTGGTTCTACCCCGCACTTCCGGCAATCCGGATCGAAGAGATCATGCCATGGAATCGGTACACGTATCCAATTCTAATACTCTACATAACAATAAACATAACAACGATCTTACAATCAATTGTGCAATTAACTATACAAACAATATAAATTTTTACTATCCGCTAGCAGACGGTTATCTGCCATTTTACGGTTTAATTATCCCTACAAGTGATTTCCAACCTTAAAACCTTAAAGCTACCTCGTAACCTCCTTCAGAGTATTCGATTTGGAAATATTGGGTAATGCGTATATAATCCTCGAATAATAATAAAGGTCCATAAATATCGAATATAATTTACCGGAATATAAATATCGAAAAATATATTATATATATATTATTTAATATATCCGGCTCTATTATTATACCGAAACCCTACCGTTATATATATATATATATATTAATTTAATATTCCGTTTTTATATAATAATAAATTCCTTTACCGCAAATTTTACGCTTATATATTAAATTACTAATATATATATATTATTAATTTTTTATAATAGGGCCGCCATTTTTAATAAAGAATTGCAAATATCGAAAATTTAACCCAATAAATACCGGAAAAAATAATTGCCCTATATACCATTGCTTTACATTTATTTTATTAGGGTATACCAAATAATAAACCTAAATTTTTAATTAAAAATTTTTAATACCAGTTAAATTTAATACGTACAAACGAATTTAACCGATAAAATATCGGTTAAACGTTATTATATAACCAGGTTTTTATTATATTATTATAACAATATATATTCCCAATAGGATTTAATCGAATTTATTGGTACCAATAACGACAAAATCCGTAATAAATATTATCGTAATTGGTTAGCATATAATTTATATATATAACGTATATAATTGGTATATTTTTTAATTTTGGTTTAAATATATTTAACCATTATTGGTATTGGTTATACGTTTGCCTTATGTACAAATATACGCTATGCTTATTCCAAATCGAAACAATTATATATTACGTTAGAATTTCGTAAATATTAACGAAAGTTGGAATATTACCGAATTCCGCTGCATTTTAATACCCAATAAAACGCGAATTTATTACTAATATAATTAATAAACCAATATATAATTTTTTATAAAATTAATACATTTATTTTAATAGTAAAACTTTTATAGCTAATTTATTTTTAACCTTTTTAAAGGATTTAAAATAAAAATAATATTAAATTTATAATATAATATTAGTTTAAAATTAATATATATATATTAATTATATATAAAATATATGGTAAAACCCATTCGATTAATAATATGGTTAATTTTTATATTATATATATCCGCAAATACAATTTGTTTAAAATTTGGTATTTATTATAAAATAATATGTAAAATTCCGTTCGGTATTATATCCGGATAATAAAAAATTATAACATAATATTAAACTTTAATTGCTAAAATCCTATATTTATTATTACCTTTTATTAATAACCCAAATTAAACCACAATATCCTGCGAAAAATAATATTAGCGTATATACCCTATATATATCCGGTATATATTTTATATATATTCCTTACGTTATTTATATTTTCGTTAATCTATAATAATTCTAAAAGATTGCCAGGCGTAAAAGTGCCAAAAATATTTATATTTGCATTTGGGGCTTGCTATAAATGCTTTAATTGGTTATTAGTCGAAAAATTAAACAAAATGGCCAATATTATTTGCAATTTATTGGATTTCGAATTCGCAATTGGTATATTAATATTTAAAACCATTACGGTCCGTAAATCTTATATATAAAAAACGTAAACGGAAAATAAAAAACGGATGGGTATTATATAAAAAAAAGATTTTTTTTTAAATTTAACGTTCGGAAAAATATAATACCGATTAATTTTAATATTAAGGTTTATTATTAAATACGCGATATTTCGAATAAATAATACAAATGCGTAACATTTACATTACCCTTACCTCCATTTTTATTATATTTGCAATATTATATTAACCATTACATATATATAACATATATTGTACCTATATATAACGTACGTTTTATAATATATATAATAAATAAAATAAAAAATTTTACGTATGCGTTGCATATGTAATGCATATATTGGTAAATTATAATTTTATTTACTGTTATTATATAATAAATATATTATATTTATTTTTTACGTTTTTTAAATTAAATTTAAATAAAAAACTGGTATTTGTAATTTTTATTATATTCGAACTATATATTAAACTGTTAATATTGGTAATAAAGTTCGGTATAAATATTTTGTCAATTATTATTTATTTTCTTATATTAATTAATATTATTAATTCTTTTTAAAAATTTAATATAAATTGTTTAATATATTAATTTATTTGTAAATTTTTTATTCCACTTATTTATATAATTTAATAAATTTAAAATATAATTATAATATTATTTATATAAACATTTATATTATATATTATTATAATAAAATATTATATTAAAATTTTATTAACGTTAAATTTCTCCCATACATATATATAACATATGCAACGCATATACCGTTAATTGTCTGTTCTCCGGGTCCACCCTTATATGGGATAACCCATTCGACCCGTTTTGTTTGGCCAATTAAATTGCAAGTTCTGAAGGGGGTTCAACTCTTAGCGAAAGTGGGTCTAATTATCTCTGAAGGGGGTTCAGCTCAATCCTGACCCGGGTTCATCTAATGCCTCTGCCGGGGTTGGCGGAGTTAAGAGCCTTCCTTGTTGGACCACGAATCCCTGCTGAATCGGGGAAAATCGAACCCCGCGGCACTTGTGGCTTGTACTGTGCGTGCCAGTGAGATTCGCTCCCCTGATTTTAACCATGAGGTGCAGTCAGTCACTTTCTTCACGGCGCATTCCGAGTAGCATCGTCATCCATCCAGACTGACTCTCACGTGGATAGGTACCTAAAAGAGTGAAAGCTGATCGCCACATCAATTTATAATACCTCATTGGGAAACGAACGAAGATACATTCCACCTACCCTGTCAACCTCACCATTTCTTGTGAGCCTTGCCTACCGCACTTATCGTTTACTGCACCCTGCTGACACCCTTCCTATTCATGTCTATTAATTTGTGGTGCTGACGGGCTATTCATCCTCATATATTCACTGGTTCATTCACATTCTCCATGGCTCCATTTTCTAGGACACGCCGTACATGCTTGCCAATTGACCACTCGCTCCCATGGACCTGCTCCCGAAATCCCCAGGCCTCTCCGTCAAATCAGGTTCAACTATTTTAATTCGCCGACGTGACCATGTCTCGCCGAGTCTCGCTGACTTTTCTGGTGTCAGTTGTAGCTGTGTATATTTGTCAGCATAAGTTTTGGCGTTCTTAAGTTGGAGGTATAGACTCACATATATCTCTACCCCGGCTGCATGCAGGACAAATGCAACCCATAGGGCCATACCGGCGGCCGCATCAAGTGCTGCGCTGATGTTGTCAACCTCCCCAGCCATATTTGCCACTACCAGAGTGTACTGGCTGGGAACCTCTCCATCAAAGAACGGCTTGCATGTCGGGTATTTTGACAATGTTCGATCCCGTCCCAGCATACTCTGGACCTTGTCGCATGGTTCTGGCATGTAGTAACCGCCAATGACAGTCACGACGTGAGCACCGAGGCTCATGAGGATTCGTGTCGTCACGATCGCTCCAACCTACCCACATCACGGCGGTCAACACGAGCTCGCATGAGGAAAAAGAGGGATAGGCAAGAGAGCAAAAGCAGCGTGGAAGGCTCACATAAAACCAGGCTCGCAGCATCCAAGCCCTGTGCTGATCGACCCGCATGCGTCTCATGCTCACCCAGCCCATACACAGCGCCACCACAAACGCCACAGCTCCAAATCCAAACCCCACCTGCGTTACCAGAGAACCGGAGAAGGCGTTTCTGGTCACCATGAGCCCACCCACGACCCCGAGCAGACTCAGCAGCAGCACCATGTACCCGTTCGCCCGGTGGAGCGCCGGGAACCGGGCCCTCAGGGCGGGCAGGAGCTGGAGGCAGGCCAAGAAAGAGGCCGGCAGGACGGTTGCGAGGTGCAGTACGATGCCGAACCTCTCGTGCGTCGCCCCTGAGACAAAGTAGAAGCACTCTCCAGGAGCTGCGTGTCGCAAGGGACCGCCTGCCGTCGCGGGGCTGCACATAACGCCCTGTACGTTGATGAACTGGATGCGGGCCAGCGTGAAGCCCATGAGGGTCCCGGCAAAGACGACGAAGCAGGCAAAGCTGTAGCCCCCGGTGAAGCCTAGTGGCCGTATGAGCTTTTTGTACATGAATCCATGTCCGTCAGTCGTGGAGCTGAAAGGTTGTGGTTGCATTGTCGGCTCCGTAGAACCGCCGCGGGTGAGGACGGCACTGGTGACATGATCGGGGGCTTGGAAAGAGATCTTCTTGCGAGTCGATACTCCGTCATTGTCTTTTGATCTTGTCTCTACCATTTTAGAGTCCAAGTTGAAGTTGATGATATACATGGTCTGGTCAAGTATGGGGCGCATGGCCAGCTCTGACGTTTATACTAATTCTTCCATCCTCACGTGGTTAGCCATCTTGGTGAGCAAGCTCACATTTCGGACATATCTCTTGTGTTCACGCATTTGCACTATCTCTGGTGTCACCCCATGTGAACAGATTACGGCCCAATATCAGACGAGCTGTTCCCTCTCCTTCTCAAGGCATCAAATATTGCCTGCGAGTAACCACACCTGGACCTCGACTTGCCCAGCATATTGAGCTACAGTTTTTTTTTTTTTTTTAATCTCCCGTTCTCTTGTCTACCATTAGATGCGGGGGCATATTGTCCGAACTTCTGCAGTTCATGCTGTGGTGCCATCATTCGTTGTTCATGGCGAGATACGCCCGTAAGGTTGTACACGGGCTGGAAAACTGGCGGTCAGCTTTCCCACCGTCCCGGGTCCCCGAAGCTTGTGGCGCTTTAATATATGACCTTTTGGGGTGAATTAAAAAGAAGGCGAGCAAGGATGCGAGTGTATGATGGATGCCTCTTTCATGCTGGTCTCATCTTGTTCTTCACTCCCGTCGGCCTGATTGTGTGGCAGGCCAACATTTGATCCTGGAAACACTATAAAATAATCGTCTGCTTTTCGCTCTGATGCTCAACCTGCACAAAAACTTGTTCTCCCCTGCACTAAATCTTCGCCGATCTGTCGCCGTTGCAGCCTCCCGTCAAAGATCCACAAACAAAGCGACACACACATCATGCAAGTCTCCATGCCCAGATGGCCGCTACGGAGATAGTTCTGGATAAAACATATGGCGACGGAGCTCGCCACGAGACGAGAGAACCAATCAGTTAGTTTTGCCTCCCTCGGTCTGGGCAACGTCGCATCCTAAAATCGGAATGCAAGTAACCAAAGGCAAGAAAGGATATCCGACCATGTTTATTTTGACGACGCTCCCGGTTTGAATTTTTTCTGGCGCGGTCGCCGATCAACAAGACAAGCTTGGTATCGGGCAAGAGCTGCAATCGTCATAATACCGTATTTCTCTGGGTCCAGTTCCTGGGCTGAGTCTTGGTTTCCCCTCATATCTCACTTGGTCCGGGGAGAAAACGACTTTTTGCCCACGTGGGGAAACAAAAAAGGCTGAACCCAGCAGTCTCTGCCGATAATTGGTCATCTCCTTTTGTTAAAGGAACGGTTATATGTTTTCAGCAAGATCGGGTTCCTTTCATTGGGTATTTTCGATGCCTAGAAGCTAATTTCAGCTCAGTAGTATTCGACAGGCATCGGTGCTTTTTAAGTGAAGGAGCTGAGAGAAAGTCGATCGTCGTCCCTCCAAATTATGTACGTTCCTTCCCGGGGCCCCGGCCTTGCCGGGGTGTATAGGTGTGGGTGCCGACACGGGTTAATCGGTGGTCGGTTGTTGTTCAGTTTCCATTCTCGTGTCCATGATTGGCCCAGACGCAAGAGAGGCATAGTCAGCCCTGAAGATTCGGCACTCATTTGCCGCACACCAACGCCGGACGGTTTGCCATGCGACTGTGAGCTACTGTACAGTTGATTCAAGGTTTAACATAGTGCTAGAGGCCTTGAGAGCCATATAGCCCACCGACTACCAGCAGTTTAGGCTGTTCATGAAAAAGATAGCAACAACAAAAAAAGCATTTTGCAAGTATTGTGGGGGGACGCCCTCGGTATCTAGAAGCAATGAAAAAGTTGAGCGAACCTGGGGGTGGATGGACAGGCGCTGTGTGACATGGCGCTGGTCGAAACGCCTTGGCGAGCTTCCCGCCCAGTGCGTTCCATTGCGTCAAGGGAGAAGCAATCCCAGCCCAGGTCAGCCGCCATCTGTGGGGGGTTGCTTGTAAGTACTGATAGCGTTTCATTGATAGTGATGATGACGGCTACAAAAAGGTGAGGAATGCTCATGGCAAGGGAGTTGACTTTGGATCGACTGTCTTCAACTCTTTTCTCATTGTCAACCTCTGATATCTGCTTTGCAGCTAGTTGTACAAGACTTTGGTGCTTTTCTTTCTATATCAGACCTCGATTCGCAAACCTTTTGCATAATGGCAACCACAGAGGCAGCTGCTCCGTCATTGCCAGACTATGTGACGGATGCTAATGCCGTGAGTAAAGACGAAGCAAAATGGAGATACGGCAGAGCTCCGGACTACAGCAAGACTCGCAAGATCTGGGCCGAGAGTGCGTTACCCTCCCCCGGCCGTTCACTCATACAGTCAACACTTATCATTAACAAAAAAAACCGCAACACACCCAACAGGCAAAAAGTCAAACCACACCGCAGGCTCACTACCAGACCTGATCGAAAAGCTGGTCAAGAACTGGGAGATTGAGGCCTCGTTCAAGGTCGACCTTGCCGACTGGCGCACCGTTGACCGCGAGGCGTACTGCTTCTCGGTCAACGGCGGGCCGCCGCAGACTGGGCAGCACATGCTCGAGGTCGGGACCTACAACGCCCTGATCAAGTCCAACGAGTTCTACTGCCCCGCCCACAGCACCTTTGAGACCAGCCACAAGACCTTCAAGCGCATGATGCCGACTTTTGCCTGGGAGGTGCTTGAAGTCTACAGCGGGCCGCCCGTTGCAGCGTTTCGGTGGAGGCACTGGGGCACGTTCAAGGAGAATTATACGGGGTTTAACAGGTATGTTGGAAAATTTACTTCCTTCTCTCTTTTGCTTCTCCCTCTCTCTCTTTAGCCTCTGCTCAATGTATTCTCTGGTCGTGTCTAGTTGTACTTTTTACTAACATGCCCACCACACTTTCCCCCATCAAAAGCAAGGGCGAAAAGATCACCATGAAAGCACACGGCGGGACCATCGACATTGAAGGCATCGCCGTAGCCACGCTCAACGACAAGCTGCAGATCAAAAAGGTTGACATCTGGTTCGATCCCATGGCCATGTTCCACCAGATGAAGGAGGTTCTAGGCGACGATTCGATCAAGGATATTGTTCATTCTGCCGCGGTCGGGGCCGAGGGCGAGGCTAGTGCTTAGAGTGTAAAAGAAATATTGCTCAGATGGATAATATCGGTGCTCATGGAATGAAGTTTCATATCGAAGGTCATTAGTTTCAAGTTAATGTAAAAAATAAAAAAAAAAAGTATTGGCCTTTTTGTATAATTCCACGAGTTTGTATTATTTGTGGTTATTTATATGTGTGTCACATGGCATCTATAATACAAAGCAGTCACGAGCACAATTACCCTTCGCTGATGATGTATATCAAGGTTATTTTCTAAACTCTATTGTGTAATTATCTAGGTCTAGGTCTTTTTTCTGGTCTAGTTCTATCTAGTCTAGTCTAGTCTAGTTCTTTGTTATCTACCATCAACCGTCTCTCTATAATGCATCCGTAAATTTCATTCATCGTTCCAATCATACCCCCCTACCGTGATGCCCAACCAATCTTGAAAAGCCGATACCCAACCTCGTCACCCCTTCCCACGCCTCTCCTCTTATCCAACATGGCCGTCTCAAGAATCCGGAGGCCCTCGCCGGCACCCACACCATCCACAACACCAAACGCATCCTCCACCGTGTTGCTGATGCCCTCAAACTTGCCAGCCGGCCGCACGGTCGCCACCAGCCAAAAGACTCCCTCACGGGAGAGGAGCCTGGAGGCACAGTCGCGGAGCCAGCGGGCGTGCTCTGGGGCGTACACGACATCGGTGGCGACCAGGACGTCTGCCGGCGCATCCAGCGGTGGTGCGAGCACGGGGTTTGACCAATCCAGCGGGGCGACCTCCACTCCGGCAGTCTGCTCGTTGGCCGCGACGTTGGCGCGCAGGTTGTCCAGCACGTCTGGGTGGTAGTCCGTGGCGACGATCTCGGGGCTCGCCACGCCGATCCTAGGGAGCAGCTGCGCGAGCACGAGGCTCACCAGGCCGGTGCCGGCGCCGAGCTCGACGATGCGAGCAGGGGAGCAAGACCCCAGCGCTGCCTGGGTGAGGCCCAGCCGGGCGGGGTCTTTGCAGATGAGCTCCGAGAAGATGATGGATGCGCCCCAGCTCTGCAGCCCGACGCCTGTGTGATCAGAGGCCGCGAGGTCTGCGTCGAACAGCCGCACCGTCACTGGTGGGGTGTGCGAGCCTGGGCATTCGCTTGCCGTCACGTCAAAGGTGAACTCGCGGGTGATGCCGCAGTCCTGGTCCTCTTCAGGGGCTTCCTCACAGACGCCCGAGGTCGACGGCACCGTGAGGGAAGCCAGCAGGCCGGAGGCGTCCTCGACCAGTTGCTCACGGGCATCGTCCGAGCCGAGCTGCAGCTCATCCGCCCTGAGGATGAGGGAGGTCAACCAGCGAAACGCAAAGTCGCGCTCAAAGGCGTCGGCTCGCAGCGTAGCTAGTGCGCCCTCTCCGTGGTCGTCACCCGAGCAATCCTCCTCATCGTCACCCGAGACGTAACCCGAGTCTACCTGTGGTGGAGGTACGTGAGACTTGGATAGTCGTCTCTGAAAGGCCGCTGCCGGTGGAACTATCGGGCAGTATATCAAGCGGAGACTCTCCAGTGCAGATAATATTACATCCTCCGAGATGTCGTGCAGACCCCGCAATGGTGGGAGGAGACCCGTCGGGGCCAGCTGGACAGTGGTGAGTGTCATGGGCGGTGGCGACGAGACATTACGAGGACGATTGTGGACTTGAGTGATTGATGTGGCCTCAAAAAAAAAAAAAAAAAAAAAAAAAAAAAAAAAAAAAAAAAAAAAAAAAAAAG